>NC_142086.1:35373428-35593428 GCF_054644295.1 Miniopterus natalensis | reverse complement strand
CTCTTGTGCTAGAGTTCTTGACTCTGAATTCTTTCTTTGCTGAACTAAGTAACTGACATTGCTGGTAACACTTTAGAAATAGGAAGTTCTTATACTCAAAACAAAATTTTCTTCTGCATTCTAGTGTTATTTTATTCCAACATGTGATTCTTTCAAATGTGCTTTGTTCCAACTGAATTTTCTGAATTAAGTGTATTTTATTAATTAAAGTTTAATTTATTAAATTTGAATATCAAGTCTTTTCAAAATTATCATTCTGTCTTTTTTGGTGAATTTCCACAGATATTTCATAATATTTAATTAATATATGGCTTGCCCTGCCAGGCGTAGCTCAGTGGTTGAGCGTCAACCTAGAATCCAGGCGATCGGGGTTCGATTCCCGGTCAGGGTACATGCCTGGGTTGCGGGCTCGATCAATGACTCTCTCATCATTGATGTTTCTATCTCTCTCTGCCTCCTTTCCTCTCTCTGAAATCAATAAAGATATATTAAAAAACAAAATCATATGGCTTAATAATATTATTAATAAATATTAATAATAACCTATCACATTTCTATGGTTTTGAACTTAATTACTGGGAAGTGAGCACTACATATTCATTTTTCTTTTCAATCTTGCAGACTAACTTTAACTTCTTTTGATAGAGATTTAGCCAAACATCTGCCTCTTTATAATCAGTGTATAGGTTTCATGTCATTTCTTTCTTTTTTCATCAGTTTCATTTTGTCCACTTTTCAGGAAGAGCCTCAGTTTCCCTTTAGACTTCAGCTCATAGAGCCAGAAGTACTACCAGGAAGGTCATCCTAAATGAATGGTATTACCATTAGCAATTCTTTGTCTGATGCAGATCTGTGCAAACCATGATGAGACAGCCTGGGACGGAGGTGGAAATCTACCAGGTGAATACCTGAAATTTCTTGGTAGATCCCAGTTGATGGTTGGAGTTCTATGGTTTATGACAACATTTTCCAAAATATATTCCAAAATACTATAGTATATTAATAAATGTTACAAATAAAAAATATTCCATAGTTAAATATGGAAGATTCTGGGTTAATGTTGAGAAGGTGTCTTTGTTATCTTCTCAGAGCCCTCAAATACACTAAGTATTATGAACCTCCCAGAAGATATTTTGTCTTCTTTATCCCAAACTTTTTTTCTATTCTTGCATATTTTAGGACCATTTCATCAGACCATAGTTTAGGAAATGCAGGTCTAATTTATAGATTCCAATATAAAAAAAATTATTATTTTTTATTAGCTTTCCTCGATCATAGGATTATTATTATTTATTTATTTATTTAGAGAGAGAGAAATCGATGTGAGAGAGAAACATCAATCAGTTGCTTCTTACATGTGCCCCAAACAGGGATTGAACCTGAAACCTGGGTATGTGCCCTGACCTGGAGTAGAACCCACCACCTTTTGGTGTACAGGATGACACTCCAACCAACTGAGCCACATTGGCCAGGGAAGGATTATATTTTAACTTTGAATATTTTTTCCCAAAATTATTTTAATTTCTGAATTTCCCAATGAAATAAAGACAACCAGTTTAAATTTTATTTTTGAAAAGTATTTTTAAATTTCTTTAATATTTAGAGCAGTCTGAAACTTTTAAGTTGTATAGCTTTTATTTTCCGTTATAGGAGATTACTATCCTCAGTAATCAAAAATTATTTTTACTGGTATTGTCACTGAATGCATCTATTTAAGAAATATTTATTGAGTGCTTACACTCAGTCATAGGGTGAACAACCTTCCCAGTGTGCCTGGGATGAGGGAAGTTTCCAAATCAAAGGGTTTTTGCTGCTAAAACAGGAATTCCCAGGCCAACTGGCATTAGTGTGTCACTCACAACAATGTAGCAGTAAACAGGGCATTCTAGGTCAAGGAAACAGCATGCATCAATGCCCTGGGGCAAGAACAAGCTCATTGTAGCCAAGAATGGAAGTGTTAAAGGAGGTTCTGTCAGAGAAATAAGCAGAGGCCAGGTCACATAATGCCTTATGTCATTGTACGGGATTATGATTTCATTTTAGAAACAAAGGGAAACTTCATGACATGAAGTTTTAGATTTTTAAAAAATTATTCGGTGAATGAATGGAAAGTGAACCATAAGGTAAAATGAGGCTATTGTAGAAGTGCAGGTGATAGATGGTGCTGTCATAGAGAAGGAGAGTAACTGTGGAAGGGGATATATTTTGGAAATATAGTGACAGAAATTGGTTATGTATAGTATCTGGGGTACACTTGGGCTTTTTAGTATAGATAAAATGGATGGATGAGAGTGTCATTTACTGAGATGGAAAATATCGAGTAGATATAGTTTTGTTTGGGAGAATATCAAAATCTAGATTTCTGAATAGAAAATGTAAAGTTGAGTTGCAGGGCAGCAATGAAATGGAAATGTCAACCAGAGAGTTGGATATAGAAATCTGGCCTTACTGGAGAAGTCAGACATAGATCACTATATCCATCAGTATATAGGTGGTATTTTAAACAATGGGACTATAACGGGACCTAGGTATCTTAGGTACCTAGGTATCTTAGGTAGTAAGCAAAGAGGGTCCAGGACTGAGCCTCAAGGTTCTCCACCAATTTACATGTTATATCAATTCTTGTGGAGAAAATGACTCCCTCAGTCCAGTCTCTCCAAGTAAAGATTAGCCAAGCTTTATCTAGAACCATGTTGGAGAGAAGTGCATTCAAATTCCTCTTGACCAGCTTTGGGTTTTCAATAGAATTATCTGTAGAATGGAGGAGGTGAATAATCAGGCTACAACAGTTAAATGAAAATGTCTCCTAAGATCATACCAGTTATTTCCTTTGTCTTTGTTTGATGGTTACTCTTTAGAAAAAGAGAACTTTGATCTCAAGAATGTATGGGTTTAAAAGACCACCTATAAAGTTATGAAAGCACAATATAACCAAGTTTGGAAAGGTCTACCCTCAATATTGAGCATACCATTATATGTTTGATGTGTTCCAAATATAATCCATTAAAAAGAAAAAGAAAAACATTTATATCATTCCTTGGAGTATATATGAAACAGAGGAAAACATGCTTTAAAAAGACATAAGTTCTGTACACAATATTGGCAAGTAGGAGCTGGTGGAAGGCTTTAATGGGAAGGGACCTTTGGGGCTTATCACAACCATTGTTATTCTGTTGACAGATATATCCCTTTCATAGGGAGAGATGATTCATCACAATGTTATAGGCTGATGAAAATTCCTTACAGCTATGTAATTTTCTGTGTTTTTGTTTTGAAGTCACTAACAGCTTTGAAAATTTATTTAGTTTTCTCAAGTAGTTTTTCCCAGTGGGAAGAGAAGGCATCAACGAGCAAGTATATTTCTTATAGAAAAATTTATAAATACATTGGCATTCCTGTAGAAATTACCCTCTGGGGCTCAAAAAACATGAGAACAGTCTTGCAGGACTGTGTATTCCTGTGAGCCAACATCCGGCTTCGGGACCTGCGAGAAGGGAAAGGCCGGTGAGTGAACGGCAGAACTGAGAGGGGGCTTATCTGAAAGGGCTTCGCTGCTCGCAGACCCGGGCGAGGTCTCCTCCTTCCTTGGCATCCACTTCAAAGTATATTTTGAGGATTTGCCTCCCAAACCTGTTTTCTCTTTATGGTCTGTGATGGTTTGTGCATTTTCAATTCGGCCATTCCCTTTATATTGAATTTTAGATCCTTTTTTGCTACTACAGACACGCTCTCCCCACCTTCTCACAGGACCCAAACCGGCCACCCAAAGCAACTCCAGCTGCACTCTAGGGCTGGCTCCCTGTCACCTCTTGTCTTCCTCAGGTGCCTTAACACTCAGCACAGGGCTCTGGGAAATGTAACCCTGAGGAGAGGCCGTTACTATCAGCTTGCTGGCTTTGTCTATGGTTTTCTTCCATTTTCTGGAAACTAATAACTGTTAATAGAGCTTAGATGGTATGAGCCATCCTTATATCCTTTCAAATGAGCAACCTTTGAGGTGCCGAGTTTAGTTGCTGTATGCTTTTCCTAGGGCTCTTGTAACAAAGTTCCAAAGTAATTTAAAAGAACAGAAATGATTGTCTTACAGTTCTGGAGACTAGAAATCCAAAACCCGTGTGTCAGGAAGGAGGGCCATGCTCACACCTGAGGCCCTGAGGGGGAGCTGCTCCTGTCTCCTCCTGGGTCCGGTGGTGGATGTCAGGCGCTGGCGCTGCTGGGCCCGAGCGGCTCTCCCTCAGCCTCTGCTTCCATCGCCACGTGGCATTCTCCCCCATGGGCCTGCATTTCTGCCTTTCTCTTCTTCTAAGCACAGTGGCCACTTGGGATCAGGCCCACCCTAATCACCTGTCATAACGTGATTACATCTGCAAGGTCCCTGTTTCCAAAGAAGGCCATATCCACAGGTACCAGGGTAAGAACGTCAGCACAGCTTTATGGCAAAACACAATTCAACCCCTAACAGGTGGTGTGGAGAGTGGACTTAAGATTTAGAGTAAGCGTTGAGAAAACATTCCATCATTATCTTGACATGAACGTAGGAACCTGGCTCCTGTTCCTGAAGGTATTCTCACACCTGCCCAATTTTCTTGAAGGGGCCTCTGACTCTTAACATTGTAACAGAATAAAAATTTATTATTCCTTCAAAATTGGAAATTTATTTTTCCCCATGTCACTATTTCATTGGGATATCTAGATATAACATATGAACTCCCCAAATAGATAAAACAAAGAAGAACAAAGTTATTTATTCATTGATTTCTGAGCTTCAGAAGCTAAGAACCTTGAATAAAACAATAGAAATGGACAAGTACTTTCTGATATACTTTTTTCCTTCAAAAGTAGAGATGAAAATTCTATGATATGAGGAGAAAAGGAAGAGCTCCAGAGAAGTGTAATATAGTGACACTGAGGGAATAAAAGCAATAGAAGGAGTTGCTGGTATGATCTCTGAGAGGACACCCTACCTCTGCCTTCTTGGGTTGACAAGAACAATAGAATTTCCATGTAGGTTCAGGGATATAAAAGTAAAGGAGACCTGTGCTCTCTTGTTATCTGGGAGCCCTGGGAATGGCAGCCTTACAAGTTTTCCTGCATTATCGTGATATCAATTCTCCAAGAGAGTTTAGAGGGGTATTTGACAGAGGAGCCCTGAGACAGCCTCAGGAAAGGTAGGCAATGTTTTGTAAATCTGGGAAGGGTGAAAAAGATAGCCAAGAGGCAAACTGGTAGACTGGGTGAGGTCTTGAGGGAAGGATGACTGTGCAGCTGGATATCAAATGGAAAAGTGGATGAGCCTACAGTTGCTGGAGTAGGGCATAGAAATGGTGGAGAAAACAATATGATGATAATCTTTCAGTGAATGTCGGAGTGGACAGAGAGCTCCCAGGGACTGGACAACGCTCCTGTCCAGAAGCTTACTACTACTGTGAAGTCCAAGGAAGGAGATGAAGCTCCACAGAAAAGGGCAAAAAAACCAAAAAACAAAAAACTATGAGAAGATAGGAGTTTACTACAAACCAACCAAGATTACCTTTTAACAACCTGACAGAATGGGTCTCAAGATAAAAACTGAGTTCATTTATAGAAAAAGAAAATTCCCTCCTTTTGTTTTTTTAAGAGTCGGTGGTCTGGAATATCATACCCACGAAAACATCTGTGCAATAAACAGATGAGTAAGTAAACCAGGGCTCATCTTTACTGGAAAAAAGTAAACATGTTTCTCCAATAAACAGATGAGCTCCAATGCACTGTGCAACAGGACATACCTGTGGATTAAATGGTAATCCCCCAGGAGTACAGGACTAGTATTTCTGTCATAATTTAAGCTCAAGTGTGTAACATTGGGTGCCATCATAGAGGGCCTATTTGCTGAATAATGAAGGAGTGATTATTCAATTACTCTTTATTCAATTACTCTAATGTTCTGAGCTCCAAAAGAATCCTATGGCATGGTAAATAAAACTTTACCATATATAAGCAATTATGTAAAACAATGGCAAATGAAACTCATTATTGCCATTTTTGTTCTGTCAGAAAGAGCCACGACTCCGGAGTTTTATAAGAACTATCTCAAGGAGTAATAAAATGCCCTTCAACATCTGAGCCCTAATTGTTTCACATATATCACAATGACAGTTTCATATCTCTTTAACTTCTCTCTAGCTACCTATTTGTTGACAATACATAATTATAACAACGACCATTTATGTTTAGCACGAGTACACTAAGCTCAACTCTTTATGTATTTTATCTCATTTAAAAGGCATGGTAATTCTATGAGGTAGTAATTACACTTATTTCCACTTCTCATCTGAGGAAAATGTGGAGAATAAACAACTCAGAATGCCACTGCTGGCTAGTGCTAAGGCACAGAACCTGGGCTTGCTTTTAGCTATTAGGCTATATTGCCCCCATATTGCAGAAAATATATTTGGAAGACATTTGTTTTTTAATTTTTGATTTTTAATATCAAGTACTCAGTATTTAAAAAAAAAATTGTAATACCCACCTCCTTCAGTAGTTGCCACCACCCTCTCTTTTCTCTGCCTCAGAGGGAGGCAGAACAGTCCCACCAAGGAGATAACTGCAAAAAATGAGTCCATGAAAGCCACCGAGGGTACAGAGGAAAACTGCTACCAAGAGTGGTCACTAAAATCCATCTCTGATTGTCCTCCTCCAGTGATGGCAAAGCTGGGTCTTGATGACCACATCTGGGCTGCAGTGAGTGCTAAGGAAAACATATGCTGCCCTGGCCGGTGTGGCTCAGTTGGTTGACTGTTGTCCCGTGCACGGAAAGGTTGCTGGTTCAATTCCCGGTCAGGGCACATGCCCCAGGTTTCAGGCTCAGTCCCAAGTGTTATGTCGTGCAGGAGGCAGACAAATGATGTTTCTCTCTCATCAATGTTTCTCTCTCTCCCTCTTCCTTCCTCTCTCTCTAAAATTAATACAATATATATATATATATATATATATATATATATTTTAAAAGCATATGCATTCTTGCAGAGCCCCTTGTGCCACACTAGTCGCTTGGGGAAAGTATCAAACAAACATGCCTTTTAGCTCTTGTCTATAGCTCTCCTCCCAGTGCTATTGGTGTGGCTGCTCCAAGGGTACTTGTCTCCCCTTAGACCTTATCACACCTGGTTTCAGGTGCTGTTAGACATTGAGTGTCTGGTTTGCTGAAATGGACGGAATATCACTTCAGAACACTGCCTCATGCAATATTTATATTCTCTTTTTCTCACCAGCTCAAAATAGGACTTGAAAATTGCTTACTGTATTGTTTTCCAACTTCACCTCGTGAGCTTATCTACCACTTTCCCTACAACATACAATTCCCAGCAGAGCTGTAACTGCATATGAGTTTGTCAGGTATATATTTCTGAAAACTCACCCTCCCTACAATGGCATGATTTTCTTTATTCCAACTCCAATCTGCTGAAATGGCCACTTTCCTCCTCAGCTCTCTCTTCCCTGTCTATCCTGAGGGGATACAGGCACGTTCCTGGGGCGGGAATTTTGTTGATAGAACAAAAGCCCTTTTCTGAATCTGACACTTATGCTTCATGACTTAGTAGCCAATAGTGCAGCCATGCTTAGGTTCCCCCACCACATTGTAAGCCTCTGATTCCCATGCTCAGTGCTGGGTACATATACCCTCTGCAATTTGCCCCTCCCCCCTTTTTAAAAAGCCTCTTTTGTACATAGTGTAGCTGTAGACCAGGGGTCAGCAAATTATAGCATGTGGAACAATCTGGCCCAATACCCGTTTTTGTAAATAAAGCTTTATTGGAACACGGCCACACCCATTCATTCATTCATGCATTCTCTGTTGCTGCTTAGGTTTGCAACAGCAGAGTTGAGTAGTTTTGACAGAGAACATATGGTTCTTAAATCTTAAAATATTTACTACATGGCCCTTTATGAAAAAATTTGCCAACTCTTGATGTAGACTATTGCCATGAACCTCATTATGCACTATTTCCATATCTCCAATTGCCAACATTTACTGGGCCAAGAGAACCAGCCTGGAAGCTTGTCTCCTTTAATCAGATTCTCTCCCTCAGGAATTTGTAGTGATGGTAATCAGGTGATCCATTTGTAAGCAGAGTTTAGAAAGTGGGTCCGTGTCAAGATTGAAGAATGAAGCCAGTCTACAGAAAAAAAGAGAGATGTGAGACCTTATTTCCCTGAGAAAACAAAACATGGGAAATAACAGCTGCGTTGGCTCCTTCTGACTTTCCTGCTCTTGGTTGTAGTCTCTCACAAGGCCCAGCTGCATATTTTGACCTTGGATTTCAGGAGATAACCCTATATGCCTACAATAAACTTCCCTTTCCCTTAAGCGCCTTTAGTGACCAAGTCAGTGAGTTTGTACCTTAGGTATTCTGAAGGTTTTCATTCAACATCTTTTTATTTCTATTTTTAGTTTTTATAAAGTTTACTTCATCTTCCCTTGGCTGCACAATTCTCCTCTTAAACAGTTAAACCCAGGGATAGCATATCTGACAAGAACATGAATTATATTAGCAATTGATTCCTGTGGGGGGAAGGAAGAGTGCAGGTGGGAGAATAAGTTTAGGAAATGACTACCCTGTGATAACTGGGGACCTTCAATGCAAAAGTGTACAGAACCTTTCACTCTCTTTACTTTTGTGCTTTTGTGACAGTACAGATGAAAAAATATTTTTTTATTCACTTCTCAAGAACATGGTCCTGTTGTTTTCAATGTAATGTTTTTGGCCTCATTAATCATGCGGTGATTTTTTTAGTGGTATTTAGCGTTTTTTCAAATGTATTTCCAAAAATTCAGGGAAGGGGAAAATTCTCTGGGGTTTTGGAGGGCTTCTCCAAACATCTAATGAGTATGCTAAACAGCTGAGAATTTACAATAATACTTTGATTGAGGCAGGTAGATGTGATATCATGTTGCCAAACCCTTTTCTTTTTTACCTTGATTTCATTAATATTTTACTCAGAAATTTGGGTCTCATGAACACTTTAAATGTAAGCAACATAGCAAACAAACAATAACCAGCAAGGGCATTGTGAGGCATGTTCATCATAATATCTCTACTGGGGTTATTCGTCCTTTGAAAATTGAGTGTTGTAATCTTTTGCTCCCAGATAGAAGCAGGCATCTGGTGAAGACATGGCCTGAGAAGAAAGTGATCGAGTGCAGGGGGAGTAGCACTTATTGATCTTTGAGCATTTTTGTAGGATTTATGAAACTTTTAATTATTCTTCTCTGTGACAGTACATGGCACCACACTCCTAAGACACTTAATGCAATTAATAGTATACTTAAAAGGTTTTAAGCAATATTTCATGAGTGGTTGGAAACATTAAACTTAATTTTAAAGAAGAGAGACTAGCTTTATAAGAAATAATGTGAGTTTTTTTTAACCTTATCCAGTGGAATACTTTTTAATGCAATATCCTATTGACTAAAGAAACCTACAACATTTGTACCAGCATTATGTAAAAATTTAAAGAAGTTTTAGACTTATTCCATATTACTTCATATCTATCTTGTAGATGTGTGTAATTTTTGTTTGTAATGTGTCAAAGGTATTTATATACCTTATGACTTTACTGCTGAATTTACTTTATTTCTTTAACAAACACATAAGGATACAGGGGTATATGAGTACTTTAGAAATACCAGCTCAGTTAATCCTCATAACCATATGAGGTAAGTGCTATTACCTCTGTGTATAGTTGAGGAGATTGAGGCACAAACTGATTGGAGCAGGTTGCCCCGGGCCACATAGTCAGTGAAGTGGAAGATCCAGGATTTGAATCCAAATCATCCAGCTCCAGACTTAACACTTTTTGTCTTTTTTCTTCTTTTCTTTTCTTTTCTTTTTTCTTTTCTTTTCTTTTCTCTTTTCTTTCTTTCTTTTCTTTTCTTTCTTTTTTTCCCTTTCTTTTCTTTTTTTGCTTTGCTTTGCTTTGTTTCTCCTCTTCTCCTCTTTTTCTTTTTCTTTTTCTTTTTCTTTTTCTTTTTCTTTTTCCCTTTCCCTAACCCTAACCCTCTCCCCCTCTTCCCCTCTCCCCCTCCCTCTCCCCCTCCCTCTCCCCCTCCCTCTCCCTCTCCCCCTCCCTCTCCCTCTCCCTCTCCCTCTCCCTCTCCCTCTCCCTCTCCCTCTCCCTCTCCCTCTCCCTCTCCCTCTCCCTCTCCCTCTCCCTCTCCCTCTCCCTCTCCCTCTCCCCTCCTATTCTCTCCCATATCATTCCCTTTTCTCTTTTTCTTTTTTTGTTAATCCTCACTCAAGAATATTTTTTTTTCATTGATTTTTAGAGAGTGGAAGGGAGGGAGGGAAGGGAAGAGAGAGAGAGAGAAAAAAAAAAATCCATATGAGAGAGAAACATAGACTAGTTGCCTCCTGCATACACCCCGACCAGAGCTGGGGGTTGAACCTGCAACCCAGGTACTTGCCCTTGACTGGGGAATTGAATCTGAGACCTTTGATGCACAGGGGGACAATTTAACCAATGAGCCATACTGGCCAGGGCCAAAGTTAACATTTTTAACAACTTTTGTGGGTTGAATGCTTGCATTAACTTCATATTGGAGAGAAATACAAATTTTGCTCATAGGAAATTATCTCTCACAATATTTGTTCTGTAGAGTCAGAAACAGGTGTTTTTTGAACCATGTGTCAAGGACAATACACTTGTGAATCAGTGAGCTCTCTTGCTCAGAGATTTGGCCATCAACCATTTTTCACACTCTGTCTAGGGCAGAGCAAGAGAAGAGACTGTGAGTAACAAAGTCAGTGACACCAATGTCAATGCTAATTCTAAACATTGTACAATGGCCAACCATCTTTTGTTTAAAGGCTAGATTGAGGTTAGGACAAAAAGATTAGATGAGTATTCCTGTTTTCTAAACTACTTTTTTGGGCCTGAGAAGAGGTAGATTTACTTCAATCAATCCAATTTTCTTGCATCATCGCAATAGCTTCAACTTGCCATATGGAATAAAGGCAAATGTGCCCAAGCTTTTAAGAAAAATGTTTGTTTCTGAGAATTTTCTTTCCTAGTCAACAGTAGAAATTGCTTCATTGTTTCATTAATTTAATTTTCTTCACTATTATAAATTTAAAGGGGGTTATTTGACTTAAATTTGAGTTGAACATGTTATTTCCTTTTTACCCTTTTCCAAGAAAAAATGTAGACAGTGGACTAATCTCATAACTTTTTGCTCTTTCTCTCTCTTTATTTCTTCTCTCCTTCCCCTTTTTTCTCTTTTCTACTTTATCTTTGTTTCTTCAATTCAAGGAAATAGATCCACTAAGTCTCTATTGTGGTTGAAACGCTTCTCAGCATCAGGGATAACAAGGCTACTTAAGTCATAATCCACAAGCCAAGGAGCTCAAAGTTTCACAGGAGAAACAGACATCAGAACAAAAAACTATAAATCAATAAAATGAGCACCATAATGGGAATATGCTCAGACTCCATGTCAAATAATAGTAATGATGTAATAATAAGTTTGTGCTAAGTAGTATTCAATCGATTTACAGATCATTTTCAACCTTCCAATTATTTGAAGTATGAAGTATGGTTATACCCATTTTACAAATGAGGAAAATAAAGCAGACTGGGATTAAGTGACTTGCCTAATGTCATGTGGCCAGTAAGAAATGCAGGTGGATTTAAATAGAAGGGATGGGATATAGTTCGAATGTGTTTTTATGAATATTTCATCTCATGTAGTTTTGGAGGGGGTATAGAGGAGTCAGCAAAGCATTTGGCATCAGACAGACCTGAATTTTAATGCTAACTGTCATTGACCAGGGATTTGATTTGGGGAAACCCCTTTAATCTCCTTGAACCTTAACTTTCTGCTTAGTAAAATGGAGATAATAAACCCACCAGGAAGTATATACTCTAGAAGCTAAGTACAAAGTGTCTGGCTGTTTAATTCAAGTCTGACCTCTGAAATTTGTAGTTTTGTGACAGCAAGTTACTTAATCTCTATGCAGCAATTTCCTCATCTAAAATATGGATAAAAGAATAATACTTAACTCAAAGATTTGTTTTAAAGATTAAATTATGTCATTCACATAAACATTCACAATACATCTACACATAATAAACACTAAGTATTAGCTCTTATTATCATTATCATTCTAACACAGGGTCTGGCATAGATACACTTGGTTAACTTTCTGTTTTCTTCCCCCTAGCCTTCTCTCTTATATTTGTATCCTTTATGGAATATAATACTGTCTTGTATATGCTATATAGTCAGTAAATAGTTAATTGAATGAATGGAATGTCTCAACCAGTCTTGGTATACTATTTGTATTTTATACAAGCACATCAACATTATTTTCAGGAAGTGTAAAGTTATTGCATGTGAACTAGAGATAGTAAACTGTTACTAGTACACAATATTTTATATTTCCCTTGGGCTTGCAATGATTTTAGTTATGTTTGAGGTATTTTGAAATTCATGTGCATGAGACTTCCTAACTATTATTCAGTCAATATAGTCCTCTGTACAATTCTGATAATCTTAAATTAGAATATCTTTCAAATTCAACCACAGTACAAGACTGTACTGAAAATGAATTCATAAGGGAGGTAAATATTGTCATAAGCAGCGATAAAAAGTTTTGAATAATGTAAAATGTTACAGCAGAAATTGTAGAGGTATAATGAATATTATACACACT
Organism: Miniopterus natalensis; assembly: GCF_054644295.1. NCBI lineage: Eukaryota > Metazoa > Chordata > Mammalia > Chiroptera > Miniopteridae > Miniopterus > Miniopterus natalensis. The sequence goes on along the minus strand of NC_142086.1, from coordinate 35,580,736 downwards.
GCACTTTATTTCTAGTTCTTAAATGTGACCTTCCTTTTGTTCTGAATCTCTTTTATTGTGCTCCCAATTTCATTTGGCAATTGTTATGATATGCTCAATCTATGAGCAAAATCATTCTTCTCATTTTAAAAAACCTATACTTCTCTCTCTGATTCTTATCAGAACTTTAATTTAACTCAGACTTTCCTAAATTAAATTATGTGTTATGATGTGTGTCTTGTTCTTGTATATAATCGTTTTTTGAACATAAACAAAATGTATAGCCCTCGCCAGGCACTGAGGATCGAGAAGAAGAAAGTCCTTGTCATTCTGGAACTCATAGTCTAGTGAGAGTGATATCACATGCATATATAAACCTAAAACAAAGAAAATGACAGTATGTTCTATCATAATACAACCAACACAGGTCTTTGGAAATGTGGGACGGGAAAGATATGTTCTATGGGTAGCAAGTAAGTAAGAAGAAGGCAGACTTTAGTGGAATTGAGCTGAGTCTTGCTTAACTGGTAAGAATTCACCAAAAAGGCAGGCTGATGGAGTGTCTTGAGCATAAAAAGGGAAGAAAACAATAATTAGATAGTCAATAAGATGAGGTCAGTAAGGTGGGGTCAGGTCATAGATGGGGGAAAACAACCAGAATCTAATTGGGTGCATATATATATTCTTTCAAATCTGTGTTTTGGGTTTCTTAGGATATGTTCCTAGAAGTGAGATCACTGGCTGAAATGGCAGCTCAGTTTTTAATTTTTTGAGAAACCTCTATACTGTTTTCCATAGTGGCTGCACCAGTCTTCATCCCCACCAGCAGTGTACTAGGGTTCCCTTTTCTCCACATCCTAAATATAGTTTTACTTAAATTGGTCCTTGCCTTTTAACTATTAACAGTTTTTAGAAATGTCAAATATTATACTTGCAGCAGTAATAATACCTTTTTAAAAAATGATCCTTTTTAATTGCATAATTGCTAAATAAATGGCATTGTGCCTGTTGACATATATTCAGTAATTGATTGTTCATGAAATGTTGATATTTATTTTACATTACCTCTTCAGTCATCAACCAGGCTTTTTGTTTTTTGTTTGTTTTTCCCCTTTTCCCTTGGGGAGCTGGCAATATGATATGAAAACTGAGTAATAAGTAGTCTCCTTCTTGTGCTTTTCACCCATCTTTGGGTTCTTAAAGTTTAATTTGTCTTGCTTTAGTCCTACACAAGGCTCCCAATAGTGGTCCCAATGAAATGTTTTCACTTTATCTGCTGTAGATGCTAAGGCCTGCTAACAAAGAGAAAGCACAGAGTGGAAAAAACATGGATTTGATTTAAAGACAGTCATGGATTCAAAATCCAAGATCCACTGCTTCATGACTGTATTACCTTAGGCAAATTATTTACCCTTTAAACCATGTGTTTCTTCAGCTATAAAACCCCAATGGTATTGCAAATAGGGTTGCTATATTTACCAAATAAAAATACAACATGGGGCCCAGCCAGGTATGCCTCAGCAGTTGAACATCGACCTAAGATCCAGGAGATCAAGGTTCGATTCCCAGTCAGGGCACATGCCCGGGTTGCGGGCTAGATCCCCAGTCGGGGGTGTGCAGGAGGCAGCCGATCAATGACTCTCACCATTGATGTTTCTATCTCTCTCTCCCTCTCCTTTCCTCTCTCTGAAATCAATAAAGATATATTTAAAAAATAAATAAATAAAAATTAATATTGAATTACTTGAACTAAAATACAGAAAAATTCTAACAGTATAGTTTTAGTTACCTCATCTCATTTTTGCTGTTATTGTAAATATATGTGTTATTGTAAATATATATACACGCACATATACATATTGTATATGTAACATTGATATGGTTTTATACCAACAATACAGGACTATAATTTTTGCTTTTAACTATCATATGACTTTTAAAGAAATTAAGAGAAGAAACGAATATACACATATACACATATGCACTCACACCCACATATACACATAGTCTTTTGTACTTAATAACAGAAGAAGACCAGATCACATGGTTTGCACCAAACCAGTAGAGAGAAATCAAGGAGCTTCTCAGAGGAGGTGACAAAATCAAAGAAGCATGATCATGTGTTGGGTGAAGTTTCAATCAATTAGTTTAGTATCCTTTGGAACAAAGGTGGTGAGTCAGAAGTAACGAAAGGTGAGAAAGGAGGGGTAGACAGCAGCCCGATCATGAAGGACTGTGCTGGATTTTCCTGCCTTTCCCCTGGTAAGCTTTTGAATCAGTCATCTAGTTTCCCTGAAGAGTAATGATCGTGTCAGTTTTGCTCAGCGCTTTAACCCTAGCAGCAGTTGACATAGTACCTAGCAAATGGACAAATATTGACTGAATGAATAAATGAAATCAGTGCTCTGAATGAGGACACCTCTTCTGTTCTGACCTTATATCCACTTCCTCACCAGGAGTCCACACCACCTTTTCTCACTCTCCCTTCTTCCCTATATGCTTGGTCTAGGACAGCAGGCCTTGGGAGATCTGCAGTCTCATTGCACCTACTGGAGTGGGGAGAGGGGGTCTCCCTATGTGATGCTCTTGGAAACAACCTATGTAGCTACCATTATTAGAGATCCTGTTGGGATTTGATAACTTTTTTTGGATTGAGTTGATGATGATCGATACTCCCATTTTTCTATAAAGTGGCTAAGCTTAAATGCTCCCCCCAAGGACACACACACACACACACACACACACACACACTTTATTATAACCAACTTTTAAAAAAAACTTCTAAAAGCAGCTGATCTAGAGGGAAAAGTCAGAAAAAGAGAGAGTCAGAGAAAAAGAATCAGAGAGAGAACGATTTTAAGCAAAGTTATAAAATAATGCTTTTCTAAAGCCTTCTCCTAGCATGCTTGAATGTAACATAAAGTTCTTAAAATCTTCTGCCTGCACTGGATCAGGCTGCAGCACTTTTCAGAAATGCTAATTGTGTAGAGCAGAAGACCTTACACTCTGCCATCATCTATTTAACTAATTATTAGTGACTGGCATAAAAAGCATTAAATTAGATTTGAAAAGTTTTAGGTTGGTTTTGGATATGATTTCCTCCAAACTCGAGAATATTTTGTTTAAATAGTTTCTGAATTTTTGATTAATTGATTGATTGATTATTTTATTTATTTTTCCTAGAACCACTTTATTTTCTGTGAGATCATGAGTTTAGATTTTCTTCCTATTTTTAGTCTCAAGGGCCCTATATAAGTAAGTCCTATTCAACAAGGAACCCCAATTTGAAGAATGCTATAAAGTCTGGTTAATGTGGTCCTAAGTCATTTAGAAATTAGGTATCCTCAGTTGGGAATTCAGGGCTCACGGCTTATGTTATCATTTTACTTCCACCACCTTGTATATGATAGCAAAACCAAAAAACCAAGGAAACACTAAGACAATTTCCTTTGAATTGTAGGTTAAAAAAATAATTGAGGAAATTTAGCAACAACAAAATCATTTCCTTTCAATGCGGTTTATTGCAATTTTAATATTTTATGGCAACATTTTAACTGTTATTTCATAAATTAAAGATTAACAGTCATGCGTAAGCTGAAATATATTTTATCCACTTATGGAAATACATTGACTAACACTAATTAAATTTGCTTAATCAAGTTTAACAGTGCTACATGCTGTTACTCACCAGACAGTAAGTACCATACACATTTCCCAAAGTGCTCAAGCTAGAGCACCATGGATTTTTTCTGTTGGGGTATCCAAGGGTTCAGCCATCTGTTATTTACTCTAATTTTTAATAAAAAGTATTATTCACCTTTATTGCTAATCATTTGCCTTGCAAACAAAACACATTTTATGATTATTATTGTCATTTTAACTCCTCTACAGCCAAGGAGACACAAAGGAAAACGATTTGCATTCAATTGCATCACATTAATGTTTGCAAATGGTTTAGCTTCAGTGGCAGGAAGATGCAGGCATTATGCAGGTAATAATATCAAATTATACACAGTAGCATTTAATCACATTGCTTTAATGCCTTCAGCCAATGAGCTTTTCCCCAATGAAATAGGAAAATGTGATCACTCAATACCCCGAAGGACAAGACGGTGGCTGTGCCATTCTTTATTGTGTATTGCTTTTGTTCATAGCTAATAACATTTAGACTATTTTAATCCAAACAGTGCAGATATACAATAAATCATAAATGATAGAGCAAGACTAAAACCTGTTGATAGCATTGTCTTTAAGCTACATTGAGCCTAGATAAAATATGGATTGAGATAGGTGGGGTCAATTTCAGAACGGAGAGAAGTGAATGAACAAAGTTCTGTGTAAAGAGAAATTGCACCTTAAAGACACTTAGTGGGAAATTGCAGTGTGGGGTCTCCAATGATAATCTCCCGTATCTTGGTGTGAAGCAACTGACTCTCAGCTAACATTTTAAAATGGTATACAGGAAGGCTCATGATGCTGGCAAAGAAGGATGTGATAACGGGAACTCAAGATCATAAAAATGCCTAACACTTATGGAGTGTAAACCATATGACAGGCACCGTGTTAGACGCCTGACACATGTCATCTTATCTTCACATTGACTCTCTAATGTAGTCACTTTTGTACAAAGTTTTTAGATAAGGCCACAGGCTAAGAGGACTTAAATAACTTCTCCACAATTACCCAGAATTGAGATTTATAGCCTGCAAGTCAGAGGCTGGGTTCTTAGTCACTTTGATTGATATTCAAGTGAGCTGACAAAGGAAAGCAAGTCATCAGCCAATATTTCCCTCTTATTGGAGGGAAGCAACACTTTCCATAGAAGACACTTAATGACTGTACTTCTGGAAAGTGCAAAAGTTAAGATTAAGCTAAGTAATAAAAACTCTTTAGCAAGCATAATACAGAGACCGTGGCAATGATGGAATAACCTGAACTTCTGAAAATAAGCAAATGTTGCAATAACTTCAATCCATCTTGCCAAGGACATAGGGCAGTGACTCCCCAGTTTTAGGAGCAGCATTAGTTCTGAATGGAACAGGTGTCCCAAATGTTCACGGGAAGAAGTTAGTACTGAACAGTAAATGTCTGGTCTCGGTAGTGCTGGGGTTATTCTTTAAATGTGCTGAAGCATGTAACACAAAGCTTCCCCCAAATCACGCATGCCAGAGTAGCTAGCAGGAGACATGCTAGCGTGAGACACGGTAGAGCAGTCCGAGCTCTCCACAGTGGAAAGTATGGTATTACAGTTCCATCTCCTTAGTTTTTTTAGTAAATGGGAACCCTCTGGATATTTCTTATAGTTAGTTATATTTGTAGAGAATTTGGAACGCCTGTCAGAGTGTGGGTTTAATCACACTCAACATAGTCTTTAGCATCTCACCAGACTTGAATTAAAGATGCCTTTAAAACTTATCCGATATAGAAACTAGAACTGGAAACTTCTTTGACTGGCGGAGTCATATTTAATCCAGAAAGGTAGAAGCCATACAGGCCACTCTCATTTATAAATGCTTTTCATGAATCTTCCTTCTGTGGGAACTGCAAACCACTGAGCACAGTCATGTTGGGGGAAAGGTGTAAAGAGGAGAGGTTGCCTCTGTGCTTTTACCTGAATGTGTTGCCATTGTTGAGAGACACCAAAATGTACATCATTGTTTCCCTGACTTCGAGGATCTGATAATTATCTAGGGATATAGGAGATATAGACATTGTAAAATAAAACAAGTGTAGCAAAAAGATGTCAATTGTCCCCAAATCTTATTCAGGTAACTTTCAGGTTTTGTTTCACTTTTCAAAAAATCACCATCCTGGTGGTGTTTTTGCAGCTGTTAGCAGGGTTTAGAGCATGTTTCATTTCTTAAACAGTACAATTTGAGTTCCTAATGCCAAGAGGGTTTTGAGGTTTTTTAAAATTTAATTTAATTAATTTATTTTTTTGGTCATTCTTGTCCAGGCTTTTCTCTTTTCTTTTTTTCAGCTTTGTGGGAAACACAGAGCTATAGAGTGAGCCATTAGCACAGCAGTGATCACGTCCAGGTCCATTGATTGACATTGTTTCCCTTGCTCTGCATTGAATCCACAACTTAATTCTCTTAAGAAAAGGGAGTATTCTGAGATCTGAGTTTCCCTTTCAAGTGGTTGAGCATCTAGAGGGCTCTGGTACTCGAAAGAATTCCCCACTGTCTGCCTTCCCCTCCTGGGTCTACTGGAAGCTTCCTCTGCTGTGTCTAGTTGAAGTCCTGAAAAGGAGTTTGGAAAACTCCTTGTGATCAATGTAGCACACTGGCTAAGAGCTGGACTCTGAAGTCAGCCTGCTTGGATTTGAATTCAGTCTCCATCACTTCTTACCTGTGTCATGCTGGTAAATACCTCTCTGTGCTTCGATGTCTTGGACATCAAATAAGAATATTCATTTCTCCTCGTAAGGTTGCTGTGAGCCTTAAATGAGATAATGTATACAAACCAACTAGCAAAAGTCATGTGAATATTTCATAAAAATGACCCGTCAGAGTTTTTATTATGATTGTAAGATATATTGCTACATAGTACCCTCTGGAACTAATCCTCCAACAAACTCAGTATTAATTGATGCTGCTTTACAAGCAGGACAGATTAATTTTCTTCTGTATTTATTTATATGGTTCATAAGGATTTAATCGTAAGGAAAACTCCTTGGTTTTTCATGCACAGCAAATATACACCAAATCCAGTTAAGGTAGGAAAAAAAGCCTTTGATATTTTCTCTTTAAAAGAAAAGCTGCTAGAATTAAAAAGACTGGTTCCTACAAACTATGCACACTTAAAACCATAAGGACACATAAAAATACAAACATGTTTTGAAAATCCTGACCTTTAGTTCTTCAAAAAAAAAAAAAAAGACATTTGTGCCCAGAGCAGAAGCATTACCAGAAGGCAGTATTTATAGAAGTGATGTCATCCTACCCAGCTGTCATTCACACGTATCATATCATCTGAGTACTACCTTTCCCTAGAGAGCCTGGAAGTGAGGAGAATGATCATTACATAAATATAATTAACTATTTTAAAGTGTGTGCATGCCTGTATGTATTTGAACCCTTTGATGTTGTTTGGCACAGGTTGTAATTCAAAACTCAGACTTCTGAGGCCCCACGTAACTGAACGAAACCCAAGTTTTGCCACCATGAAGCTGCTTTGGGGATATTGATTTTAAGTTGTTTATTAAGAAACAAGACTCAGAAAAAGTCTTTGACCCTCCCCCCTTTCCTGCTCAAGAGAGCCTGACAAAGATCTGCCTGTGGAAGGGAGCCTTGGCTTAATCACCTTAAGAAACCTTCACCCTAGCTTTAGGCAGGAAGCCTCCAGGCCTGCTGGCTAGATACCCTCTGCGTCCCACTATTTCTGAGCGAGAACTGCCTGTAAATTGCCCATTCTCACTTCTGAAATCTAGTAGTCCATTCCCCCGCCCTTTTTTTCTTTTGCCTCAGAATGTATTAAATACCTAATGTTGCCACACTGTATTTGGAATTTTCATATTTATGTGAATTCCCCAGGAGCATGAATTAAACATTTGACTTTTCTCCCATTAATGTGTTTCTGTTCATTTGATTAGCTCATCCAGAAAAACTTAGAAGGTGGGACAAGTATTAATTTTTTAGCCTTCACATAACTGAAGTTGATGTGGGTTAAAACTAAGTGCCACTGGGTGAGTGAGAGTGCAAATAGCATTTTATCAGAGCCCCCTTTTTATCAGATGGTGGCTTTTGTACTTCACCTTTCAGGCTATGGCAAACAGCAGGATGGAAGTCATTACAAACAGGGATCTGTAGCCAAAGCCAGGACTGCCCAGCTTTGCTTCTAGATTGTGCTCTGACACTTCTAATCCAGCTTTCTACCTGCTTCCTGGAGGCCTCTGCCACTCTTCCCACATAATTTGCATCCCCACTCTAGCTAATTCCTTTGATCTTGCTTTTCCCCTCCTGTGACTGACAGTCTTTACCACACTCTATTGGTTTTGGAGGCCTTTCACACTTGACCTATTGGCATTAGCTCTTTCTGCAACCTTAGGACCCTCTGAGTCACCTACAAGAAATGTGTAACATCTCTACTGACAGCAACTGTCAAAGTGGAACCTGAGGACTAGGACATTTTTCTTGGTTTCCTACTCACCCATCCCCATTCAGATTGGTTCTGGGCCACATGCCTTTTGGTAACCCTCCTGTCCTGGGAAAAACCAGGGGTATGAAATTGGAGCACCACAGAATAACTGCATATAAAACATACAACACAGAGATAGGCCCATGAAAAGGTTTTTCTGCAAAGAGGGTGTGGTGGTTGCCCTGGCTGGGTGGCTTAGTTGGTTGGAGCATTGTCCCATACACCAAAAAAGTTGGGGGTTCGATCCCCAGTCAGAGTGTGCATGGGGGGCAACCAATTGATGTTTTTCTCTCACATTGATGTTTCTCTCTCTCTCTCTCTCTCCTTTTCTCTTTCGCTAAAGAACAGATAAATATATCCTTGGGTGAAGATTTATAAAAAAGGGTGTAGTCGGTTTTAGAATAGTACATTTGGTTATTTCCTGCTCTAACAGCATTGTAGGTTTGTGAAATAACATATAGATATATAAGAGCTAGCAACTTAGGTTTGTCCCAACAGAAGAACTGTTGCTTAATTCCCTTTGGAGAATATTAAATCACACCACAAAGTTGGATTTATAATTCACCTTTCAGCAAAGTCAGTTCTAATTTGTCCTTATAGACCTTCACGTACAGTGGTCCCTCGGATTTCGAACGGAATCTGTTCCAGAAGCCCTTTCAAGTTCTGAAACATTGGAAAACCCAGGGATCCACAGCTGACAGCTGGGCCTCAGGATCCTGCCCTCAGAGGAAGCCGTGTGGCAGGTTCAACTTCCGAGGCGGGTTCGAAAACCGAAGCATTTCCTTCCAGGTTTACAGCGTTTGTAACCTGAAATGTTCGTCAAAGGAGACGTTTGAAAACCGAGGTGCCACTGTATTTGCTTTGGTCTCATTAAAGCCTGACCAAAAAGACAGTGGTATTTACTTGGACTGAATGTTTGTGTCTCACTCCCCATTTCATATGTTGAAATCCCACCCCTCAAGGACCTGGGCTTTTGGGAGGCAATGAGGTCATGACAGTAGGGCCCTCATAAATGGGATTTAGCGCCTTTATAAGAGACCCTGGAGCTTGCTGCTCTCTCTCTTTCTCTCCTTTCCTCCAGGTGAGGCACAACCAGAAGGTGGCCGTCTGCACACCAGGGAGCAGGCACTCCCCAGACACTGCATCTGCCAGTGCCTTGATCTTGGACTTGAAAGATTTCACAACTGTGAGAAATAAAGTTTGTTTATGCTACCCAGTCTATAATATTTTGTTACAGCAGCCCTGAAATGATTAAGACACCTATTTTTGGAGGGTGGAGGGATTGAGCAAAAAGGAAAAAAAAAGAGACAGAGACAATAGTGTGGTGATTGTGGGAAGTGGCGGGTGGAGGTGGAAGAGAGTATGGGGGCATAAATGGTGATGGGAAAAAATAAAATAAAATAAAGAAAAAATACACCTATTTTTATTCTAGGAAATGCTTCTCAAATATGAATGTGCATATGAATCACCCTGGGGTCTTTCTAAAATGCAGATTCTAATTTCTGCATCTCTAACAAACTCCTCTCCCATATCCAGGAGATGCTGCTGATATGTGAATTATGCATTGAGTAGCAAAGTTCTAGAAGATCCTAAACCAATCTAGTATATGGAAAATGGGGAAAATGAGATAAAATATCCCTGCTATGTTGGGAAATTAAAACATAGGCCAATGTCCTTGAGCGTCTAATATTTACTTCAGGAAGTAAAAACGGGAATTAACTGTCTCCATACACTACTGACCCCCACCCCAAAAGTGAATATTCTTTGTCTTATTTCTTTAGAGTGCAGTCTGAGTACTTTGGAGCAAGGACTCTAAGGTATACTTTAAATTCAGTTGAAGCCAGATGTTATTTCTTTAGGAATCATTTTAGGATGTAGATGATGACCAGGATTACAATTATTGTTCATGTTGACCTCAGGGAGAAACAGAATGAACCCATTGAAAGGGACCTACTCTTAGTATCATGGAAATAAGTTACATATAAACCCCAGAAATTATAACATTAACTGACAAGGTGACAGATAAGCTGTTTTTCGCAGGCAGTGCTAAGGAAAAAATAATTGGGTTGCACATGGGCCTGGCAAAGTAACTCAAGGTGAGTTCCAGCATATTTCACTGTGAGGCAATATGCTTTGCCAGGCGTGTTCTCCACTGACGCGAAACTAAGATTTCAAAAACTGCTCACTCCTGAGCTTCTGGTCTCTTTCTACTTATCCCATCAAAATGTCTGTTTGAAGTAGCTGTGTCCTGAAATATTAAGGTGAGGACCACATCCAGATTTTACCAAAATAAACAAAATTCAAATACTATGGTTGTTAGTGTTTTCCTTACGTGAAAAATGAGATGTTTAAAACAGGTTAGATGTTTCTCTAAACATATTTCTTCATGTCATCTGTGAACATAGAAAAATCGGTCAGACTCCCCCCTCACTACCCCCTCCCCCCAGGTGTTTGAGATTCTCTTTGTGGGGATAAAGGGTGGAGCAAAGCACCTAAGCCTTCCTGAGCCCCGAGGCGCTTTCTTAGGCACTTGCCTCCTATTCTTTCACACTTTGGCCCCCTCTTTGTCCCTAGGGTTAGCAACTGGGCAGTCCAAAACTGCAGTTATTTGGAGATTTGATGACACAGAAAGGAAAATCTATGACGATCACTTAGCATAAAGGCTGACGTTGTGCCTTGCTGACCACAGCAAGTCTCCTTATGTGATTCCAATGCTAATGCATGTTCAGTACATATAGAAAGAGACAGGCGTGTGCAGGGAAATCTGCTGGTGAAGCAGAAAAGCGGAGAGGGATTAAAGGCCAACCATATCATCTCTCCTTATCTCAAGGTGAAGCAGGAATGCCTCTGTCGGACCCGCAGATCACAGACAGGGATGTATTTGTCTTTTGATCTCAAAAAACAAAACCGATGTTTCTGTTTTCTGTGGCTTCTGGCAAGATAAGGAGAAGAATCCAACTGTGTGTTAGGAGATAGTGCTGGGCCCTGAATAGCTGGTGTTCTTTTATTTCTTGCCTTCCAACCAGGAACAAGAATTTCTTCTTGGTTTGTTATGTTCTTAATTTTAATTGAATTATCATGTAAGATAATGCGTGCGAAAGGTGGGCACTCACTACACGTTCATTAAAGTGGGATGCATTTTTTCTTAATGAATAGTTAAATTTCACGTATTTCCAAAGTGTGTCTTTATAATTGAAAAAAGCGAATAAAAGGTTATGACTAGTACAAGGCAGTCTGACTACCCTCCCCCAAAGATGACCACGACGGTCACAGGAAGTTTTATAATGTAGTAATGCAAGAGGTCACCATCTCTGTTTCCTTGGCTGTTTTCCCAGGTCTCATTGCAACATGGATTTTTTTTTTTTACTGCATCTATTCCAATGCACCAAAAGGGTTCTCGGCTTTGAAATGAAAGGTTCTGTCACTCAGCAAGCTGGGAGAGTGGGTGAGTTGGGACAATTTGAGGATAGGAGAAGAAAATTACTGTCTTATCCCATACAAAATGAGAGATAAGGACTTCCCATGTAGGGCGAGAATGTAAGGGAGGTGGCAAGAATGTGTGTGCATCGGCTGGTCACAGCCTGGGTATCCTGTTTACTTATCCCAGTCTTCACTTTCAACTCTACTTAATTTCCCTTTGCTCCAAGTTTTTAAGGTTCTTTTATAGCGTTGTAATCCATGTGACTTTGCATCAATTTCTCCAGCTGATTTGTTCCATTGGATATTTCAGAGTGACAGAATCCACTTTCCCAAAACCCTGGATAGCATTTGAAACACAGGGCAGCAGTCTTTCCACAAAGTAATACTGAGAAGTTTAATTAACAGAAATATTCTATGTTATATAGAGAGACCAAACAAATACTTGATATTATATGTAACATATATAAGTAATGTGTAGTATATATATTACATGAAATATACCAAATGCATATACACATTAATGATACCTAGGGGTCATCAGTGTGGAAAATCTATTCAAATGACCATTTCATAGTCAATAACTCTTCATTTATTTTCCTGAATAGCAAGGGGTCATTTTTCTTACTTCTTTTATCCCTTTGAGTTCCTCAGTACAGGCTGGCTTTTAAGAGAATTATTTCTCAGCTTTGTTTGGGTCAAACCAGTCTCAGTCTTTCCCCTGGCGTATTTATGACATACGGGGCTCTGTGTGTGCCAGGAATTCAGTAGTGAAGGCAGATGGCCGTCACCCCTGCTTGGGGCTTAGGGCTAGATCCTGCCTCCTTAAGCCAGATCTCTTGACATTCTGTCTCCCAGAAGCCATGATGGTGAGTGGTGTCCTGTTGAACAGAGACATCACAAGGCACAACCACTATCTCTTAGGTCCCTGTGTCGAGAGGACATTGGCTCTGACTTTCCCTGTCTCTCGTGGTGCTAGCTGCCTATTTTGACTTGGAGAGAGAATTCCTTTCTATATTCTCTTCAAAGGCTAATATGTTCATTTGCTCAAACAACACTCTCTCTGCCTTTACATCCATGTACTTAATGTGTTTGTAGTAAGCTATTGCATTTTTTTCTTTATAGGGAGGCAAAATACAAATAATAAAAATTCTAATGAATACCTGGCATCATTATATGCACATGCCTTTTCTATTGACACATAAAATAAATTTATTACATGCAAGGATCTCTGCCAGGCTCCTGGAAAGTGATCATCTGATTAGCACAGACCTCCAATGTTTAAATTTATCTTTTGCCTGTGCTTTTCCTTTGCCTTCTTTCTGCACTCTTTCTCTTTTTTCCTTCCCCTTTTACTACTTTCTGACACTAAGCAATGTTCACATCATTGGATTAGATTTACATTCCCTATGATTAAGCGTTTGGCAGAGTATTTCTTTCCAGTTTCCCTCAGTCTCTGCCTGATTTTGTCCTTGCAGAGAAACTGTAGAACTTGTTGCTCGACACGATGATAGCAATTTTTGCTTGAAAATTTATAGTCAGAGCTAATTAATGCTGCTGATGGCTGGAGGCACCTCTTCCCCTATGGCAATTATGCTGAACTTGGTCAATGTGTTGGCTGCTTGGATGATGCCAGGAGGCTGTTAAAAACAAACACAAAAAATCCTTGACTCATTAAAGGATTTTCAACCATAAATTTAATAAAAAAGATGCCCTAACTTCTCATTAAAGAGTTTGCTGTGCTATTCCCTCAGGCTTGAGGATTTGCACTATTTTAAATCTCAGCTGAAACAGCTTCTGAAGTGTGTTTGATTCAACTGGGGCTTACTATGCAAAAGGGGCATTTGGTCTACACTACTTTTAGGAGAATTAGCTTCCCAAAAGCTCACTTTTTTCCCCTGACCGAAACCTATAAGAGAAAACAAAACATTTAATTGCCTGTGAATTGCTGAGACCCTCTGAAGCCCTCTCAGGTGAGTTCCATCTGCTATGGGACATAAAACTCTGCTGGACGCCGACAGAAACAGAAAGGGAGTCAATGAAGGAAATAGCAAATGCAAACTCTGAAGGTTAGCAACCTAAGATGAAGTTCACACCAGCTATCGAAAATACCACCGGGAGACTCTCCAGATTGGCTCTTGTAAACTTAGCTGGAGTGGCCTGGGGATCTGCCTGCTTTATTACTCCTTCATAAAAACAAAGCCAGCCATCAGGGGGTCAAGTGTGCAGCGAGCTCTCTCGGTTAATAATTGTTCAAGACCAGGGCTGCAGTGTGCTTACTCAATGCTCAGCTCTCGGTAGTTTCGAGTCCCATTCTGCTTCCTGTGACACTGAAGGAAACCCCTGAGCTCTACCCCTTCCTTTCTCTTCCTTGCCCTCACAGTTGAGAGCAGCAGTGATGTTTTCAGCTGAAGGTGGAATTGTGTCCTGTTGTTATAGAAGCAGAGTAAGATTCAGCCAAGTGTGAGGTGGCGTTAAGGTTAATGTGCCAGTTTTGGCAGCTATCGGGCCCTACTAACAGCCTTGGCTCAGTACACCCTATATCCCACTTTCCCACAGCCATAATAGCCACGGAGGTGGAAAAGACTTTGAAAGGATATTGGCTCAGGTTCATGTCTTCAGCAAAGTCTTGACCTAACTCTGCTGGGTGATTTTCAGTAGCTGCACATTTGTTGGCATAATAATGCAAAGGAAATCGTATGTGTCTTTGGGGCGTTGTGCTTCTCTCTTGAGACCTTTCCCCATCATCTCATCTCCCTTTCCCTCATCCCTTAGTGATGGTGTCCTCTGAATGATCAGAGCAGGTAATCTGGCTGTTTGTTCAGGCTCTCTCTCAATACTTCCTGTCCTTGGGGCACTAATTTTTAAATGGTAGTGAGTATCAGAATCACCTGGAGTGATTATTAAAGAAACTCAGAACGAGGATTACTTTTGTGGAAGAGCTGAGGGGGGTAGAATGCAGAAAAAAATGGATTGAAAATAGGGAAAACAAAATATGCACACTTTGCCAAAGAGGACAAATAGATGGCAAAGAAGCACACGAGAAGACATTCAACACGGCTACCCACTGGAGAAGTGCAAATTAAAATCACAATGAGATACTGTTGCGCCTTTATCAGAATGGCTAAAATGAAAAATAATAATGCCAAATGCTGACAAGGATAAAGAGAAACTCCATCACTCATCTATTATTGGTGGGAAAGTGAAATGTTACAGTCTCTCTAGATAATAGTTTGTCAGTTTCTTTCAAAACTGAAATTGGACTTATCATAAGACCTAGCAACGCTCGGTTGCATTTGTAGATATTTATCCCAGAGAAATAAAGACTTATTTTCACAGAAAAACTTGTACACAGATGTTTCTAGCCACTTTATTCAAAATAGCCAAACTAAAAAATACCCAAATGTCCCTCAATGGGTCAGTGGTTAAACAAACTAATGCATCCATATCATGAAATATAACTCAATAGTAGAAAGGAACAAATTATTCATATACACCATAACTTGGATGGACCTCAGTAAAATTCTGCTGAGTAAAAAAAAGCTTATTTCAAAAGGCTAAGTATTTTATATTTCCACTTATGTGTTATTTGTAAAGTAACATAATTATAGGAATGGAGAACAGACCTGCGGTTTACAGGAGTTAGGAGCTGGGAAAGGAAATGGGTAGGCCTATGAAGGAGGAACATGAGGGAGTCTTATGATGGTAACGTTGAGTATCTTGATTGTGATGGTGGTTATGTATGGCTACACATGCTATAAAATTGCATAGAGCTGTATACACATGTACATGCACACACAGTGCATGGGCAACTTGTGAAAATGAATAAACTATAAATTTTACCAATGCTAATTTATTGGTTTTGATATTGAACTATAGTACTATAAGATATTAATAATGGGTTAGGATGAAAGGGGTAGATGGAATTTCCCTGTCTATTCTTTGCAACCTTTCATGAATCTGTCATTTTTTCAGGTGAAAAAATAAATTTTAGGCCCAGTTCAGATGTAAGGGAAGGTTTTTACAAAAGTGAAACTATCAGGAGTTAGAAATAATGGGAAAACCATCTTTAAATACTAATTTCCAGACATCCTGGGCACAGCATCTCAGAAAACCCAACAACGCCCATTTGACCTGCAGATTTATGAGTTAAAAAAATGTTTATACTCAATGTTCCTGAGACTTAGTGATTGTTTGTTTTGCAGTATTAATATGGCCATAATACAGGTGAAATCTATTTTTATTTTAAAGTTCATTCCTTTAATTCAATTCAATTCAAGGTTCAAAGAAGACAAAGATAATAACTTACATTTATCTGCATTTGCCATGATTCTTGATAGTATGCCCAGAATATGGTGATACTCAAGATATATTGATTGCTTTCTGAATATCGATAATTACCAAGTTTATAATCATTTTGATAAAAATATTCCCAAATACTTTATCTCATATGATATCAGTAATGTTGAATTAATATGTTTAATTGTGAGAAAGCAATGCTCTTGAAGCTTTGGAATACCCCATGTTCAAGATATGTAATAATATGATAAATTTGTTCTGGAATTAATGCTAACATTCTTTCTAATGAACTGGTGTGTTTTGTGACCATTTTTCAAAAAATGAGAATATACAAATTTTCATGTTTCCATTCTCTCTTGGCAGTCATGACACTCAGTGCCAAATTTAATGTTCAATAATATTAAGCTTCCTATTTCATTTATCAAAAAACCTCTTTCCCACTTACATATATATTTTTAATCAATCAACAGTCTCACTGGTAACTTAATAGTTTCCATGGGTCACTAATAAGAATGTTAGAACATACAATGCTTTGTTTTCTAAATGTTAAATGTTTGTTAAATAACAAAATAAGGTTTTCTGCAAAGTTTCTAGTTTTGAGAAAATTTAATTGAAGTATAACATATATACATAAAAGTGTACAAATCTTAAGTACAAATTTTAATGTACCCCCCAAAAGCATGTCAGTTGAACCTCTTCTCTCAGCAGCTTTGCTATCACAGCAGAAATTCTCTTTGGTTCTCCGTCCAGTCATTACCCACTTTTCTCCAAATGTAACCTTTCAAAAGCTTTCCTTAATGCTAACCCCACAATTAAGTTTGCGTGTTTTTGAACTTTATATAAACAAAGTCATACAATATATACTCCTTTTTTACTGTCTTATTTGATCAATATCATGATTATAAAATTTATTCATATGGCTGTGCATAGCTGCAGTTCATTTATTTTCATTATTGTATAGCATTTTTTATGAGACTAAGCCATTATTTATTTATCTGTTCTACTTTGATGGACGTTTGTGATGTTGCCCAGTTTGGGATTGCTATGAATAGCTCTGACAGGAACATTCATGTGCATGCTTTTGGTAAACATATTTATGAATTTCTGTGGGACATATATCCAGGAGTGCAGGGAGAAGGTCAAAGAGTATGTGTAGTTTCAGCACTCATAGGTTTTACCAAACAGCTTTTCCAATTTATGCTCCTAGCAGCAGCATGTAAGTTCACCACACTTCACCACATTCTGGCTAACCTTTGGTATTATTAATCTATTTAATTTTAGTCATTCTGGTTGGTGTGAAGTGGTATCTCACTGGGTTTTAATTTGCATCTCCCAGATGAGGCTGAAAACTTTTTATGTACCTAATGGCCACTTGGACATTTTCTTTAGTAGAGTATCTATATGGATACTCTTGGTGCTCTGCCCAGAACTCCCTGAATCCCAATTACTGTTTCTATCAATTTCTCCCCCAGCTCTGGACACAGTTCCTTCTAATAGTCGTACCTGAGACTTACTCTCTTCAGAAGACTATCTTTGGGCTCCTGGAGTTTGTTTATTCGTTTTACTGATTTAGATTTTATTTTAATGTCTTTGACAGATTTTAAAACAATAGATTATGCTTGCTTAATAGCAAGAGTTATGAAGTGTTTCCACTTTTTCCAATTCTACAGAAGTGTTTGTGTAAGAATCTTTCAGTTTATAAAAAGTTGTGTTGAAAATGTGCTTTCTTTTCACCTTGAATTACAATTTTTTCTCATTTTTGCATACAACCAATGATCATAATTCTTATATTGAGGTCTCTGTTTCCTTAAGGGGATCTCTAGTAGTTATGCTAAGACACAGTGTAAACACATTACATGCTTCAGGATATCAACTTATGTAAAGACTTATAAAATTATTTGTATAATAAAACAAATATGAATGTATTATGGAATAGCAAATAAAATTCATGTGCATTTTTAAGATAAAATTTAATATCGCTTTTAGCTACATCTCTAGTTCTCTCTGGGTTGTGCCTACTCTCTGCTACACGAAGGGCAGTTTGGGAAAGGAATTTGGAGAAGCAATGAAATAATGTACCTTCCATATAGATATAATGGCATCACAATATGTAGAAAGAATGTGTCTTCTATAATCAAAAGAGATGTGAGTTCAAATCCTAGGTCCTTCTCTTTCTAGCTATATTACCTTGAGAATTTTATTTATTTATTAAGTTTCAACAACTATAGATTTGGATACAGTACAGGATAATCATATTATAATACATGTACAGTGACTAGACATAAATGTAACTTGTTGCTTGTTAGTTTTACTAAAACTTGCAGGAAACAGTGAGCATCTAGGTCTGGAGCCCGTGTTAAGTATGAAAATGGTAAATAGAGAAGGGGAGGCCAGTAGAAATAGAATCTAGAACCCGTGGTTGGGATGGGCGTCACTGGGGTAGAAGTAGGATATTGTAAAAATGAGTCATTATTTGTGGGTTCAAGGTTTCTTTTGGTTGCTGAACACTCTTTTATATATGTGCATGTGCCAGTTCTCAACTTTTAGTGTAAGTGAATGTTCTAGGCAATCTTAATTTATCTTTTCTTTCAACCTCAGTAGACCCTATCTGTACTAAAATGCACTTGCTTACCGAATAATCTGTTTCCAAATATAATATTTCCCCCCCAAAGAAACTGTAAGTTCTCCCAGGAAAAGGACCTCCCTTTAGCATCTAACACAATATAGTTACATGGAGATTCAAGCTGCCTATAATATTTGGAAAATATCGTTGAGAATATTTGAAAAATATTAAACAAATTAAAACACAATATAAAGAATTGATTTTTCTACTGTGAGTAAACATTTTCTTTATTGGCCAATAGTTTACTCAAAAAAATGTGTGGCTTTTATAATAAGATCTACCTGGGATATTATTTTTCTCAAGCTTGGGTGCTTGTCCACAGTTTTCTTCTCTCTCTCACCAAATACACCAGTGCCATTGTAGGGAGCTTCTATTTGTTGCAAATACATGAGAAGGTCTTGTCATTAAATATGAGTTAGAAACAGGTCATTTGGTAGCTGTTACAGTAGCAATAAGATTTTTTAATGAAATTTTGCTTACAAAGTTTCTGCTTTGTTCATTATGAACAAAGCATTTGATCTAGTTTTCCATCATTACAAAAATTAAGTATTGGGAAACAGTCTTCTTGCATTTCACTTAAGCATGGATGGTCAATGGGTAGGCTTACAGCCTATGACAAAACATTTCCTTTTCTGGTCTGCCACAGTTTCCAAAATTCTGAAAATCCTTTGGAGTAATGATGTATGTTTTTAAAGGTTCCCTGTTTCATTTCAATTAAGTTATGTGAGTGAGGAAGACATCAGTATACTAACATCTTGTTTATTAATTTATCAATTTGCATAGATTTGGGGAAATAGAGGTTTAGTTTGCTTAGCAATTAGGATAATGCTTTGATACATTTTATATGGAAATTAAGAGTCAAGAAAGGCTTCCTATGAAAACCAAAATCAAGGACCCCGGGATCTGCATCTTTTGGACATAAAGAAGGGTGATGAAGACAGAAAGGAAAACATACCTCAAAGCAGCATAAGCATAGAGACTTAAGATTTTTTTCTCTTTGGTCATTTTCCCCAGAGCTTAAAAACATCGTTAGTTTAATAACTACATTTATCTAAGAGGTTTTAAATCTAGGACTAAGGGAACGAAGTCTGCAGGTTCCTTTAACAGCAATCGCCAATTTAAATGTCTAAAAGCACCAGGGAATTGGCATAAAAACGTGGACTGGACTTGATGAGACCAGTGGTGAACTGGTGACTGGAGACCCAATAATATTTTTTCCCATGGACCAAATTCAGCTGGTGAGCCAAACAGGTCACATTGCCTTTTTTCAATAATTACTTCATTTGGACCAACACAGAATAAAAACTTTTTTTTTTTTTTTTCTGAGCTGAAGGGAAAACTTCATAAGGCATCTCACTATTTAAAAGTCAATATTCATAATATTGGAGGCTAGAGCAGGAAGCAGTCAGTGGCTTCTTTCATTGCTTTTCTGACTAAGCCAATTTAAGGCACTTTTATTAGGGGTCTTCTAATTATTAGATATCTTGGTCAGATATCTCAAATATGGTTTTGATTAGACAACAAGATAAGAGCATACGATGCTGTGATAAAGAAAAGAAAATATTTTAAGGACTGGTTTGTTGGGAAGTATTAGGTGTACTTCTAATACATAAATATGGATACCTTCACCAAATTTTTTTTTTATTTGTGTGGTAACATAATATTTTGGTAAATAAAGCCACAAGTGTGAGCTGTGTTACTGAATTAACCTACAGTTTAAGAGCATCGTAAAGTAGGAGTCAATGGAAAATGGCCTGGATTGAATTTTTGATCTTGTGTTTTCATGTTCCTTCCTATACATGAATTTCCCCATATACAAGTCTCACTTTTGGTTCCATCCATTAGTAAATTCCAAGAAATGTTTCTTTAAAATGGAAGCCATCTGAAAAACAAATAAACTGATTTCTTTGAGGTAGCCCTACCAAAATAGAAAAAAAGATTTTTTGTGTGTGTGGGACCATTGAATATAAAGGGCTGTAGTATCATTCGGCACAGTGATTTTCCATGAAATCTTGTGGTTCTGCCAAGTGTGAAAGTGTGCTGGTCCTAAATATCTTCAGATCCTAAGTTAACTTAGTATTGAGACTTACAATTTTGGCACTTCAAAAAACCAGATGGGCTTCAGAGTCTCAGAAAGTTTAACATTTTCTGACCTTCTGCAGTTGAAAGATAATTGGACTAGAAGCCAGAACTCATGGGTTCTAATCTTGGCTCTGTCACTAACCAGCTGTATACTTTTGGACAAGCTAATTTTCTCCTATGATCCAGGCTTTTCTCCATTATAAAGTGAAGTTAAGCTAAATGTTTTCACAGGTCCCTTCCAGTCTAATCCTATGTTATGCAAGTGATCTCTGGATTTAAATTCTAGATTTATCACTTTCGTGCCAAGCCTATTAGGATAATTGATTTCTCTGTTCCTCAGTTTAGTTACTGGTAAAATGAGTATAAAAATAGTATAACGTGGGGAATAAATGACTCTCATATAGAGCTTAGCACATAATTAGTATTCAATGAAGGGTAGCTATTATTATTGTGAGTCTGGGTCTAGCAAATTGAACACTGAATTTGAGTCAAATCACTTATATTTAAGGTCTGCATTCTCCACTGACCATGTGACATTACAAGTCATCTCATTTTAGAGGAATAACTATACTCTTTCTAATCTCCCCCACTTAAAATTAAGATAAATTAATAGCAAACCAAACGAAGTCAGAGCTGTAAGGAACCTGGGTGCTATACAAGCAAAGAAATGGTGATATAATCTCCATCTTTATGTTCTTAAGCACAAACCTTTGTGAGGGTTCTAGCATGGTGGAATCACATTTCATTGAAGAGAGGCTGTGTGGGGGTTGTTGAAAGCACAAACTGATCAGTAGATCTTGAAAGTTCTTTACTAAATGTGGTGGCACTTAAAACTTCATATTAAAATTAACTGTCATTATTAAAAATCGGAAAATCCATGAAGTTTTTGAATGGAAAAACCCAACCATGCTCTCAATGTAAACGTTATAGGGATTTCCTATGATTCTTAAGAAGAGACTGCTGGGCCCTTTTTCCATTTCTACTCCAGTGGTGGTTGTCTACCTGGATTTCTGTTGACTGCACAGGGTAAACATTCAAGAACAGCACTGAAAACATTGAGTCACATGGATATTTAAATGCAAATAATACAGAGTAGTTTACGATGAAAAAGTAACAGCTCCAATCCCCAGCAACGACTATTTTAAGCATTTCTCTACTTAATTCATCTGGTGGTTGCTTCTATAACTCTCTTAACCATGTTACTATAACCAGTGCTCAATATACTGACCTTAGAAATTATTTAAAAATTTACCCCCTACTATGTGAGATGAGGATTTCCTCATTTACCCATCCCTCTCTCTGACTTATTGATAAAGCGTGTGTTTTACTATCCTTTGTTCCTTCGCTTCAGCTTATAACCACATAATTTCAATATTTATTTTTTGTTCTGTAATGGCATAAAAAACTTTGTTTCCCACCCGAAAGATGAGGACATAGTTTCTTTTTTTATAAAGAAACTTGTGTCATTTAAATTTTTTATTTGTTGATGGGAGAGAGAGAGAACATCCATCTGCTGTTCTGCTTCATTCATCGGTTGCTTCTTCTGTGCGCCCTGACCGGGGACCGAACCAGCCACCTTGGCCTATGGAGACAATGCTCCAACCTACTGGGCCACCTGCCCAGGGCCTAATTCCTTTGCCTACTCTCTTCACTTCTTCCTGGAAACTTATAATGACCTATGCACAGTCAAGTTTGGAGACTTCTGTAATTTCTTCCTAGATTGATACTAAAGGTTAAAAAAGGAAAAACATGCCTACATCATCAGAAGTAAGCACTGCGCACTATATACCAAAGTAATTTTAAAAGATTACATATCTTGTTCTATAATTTCAATGTCGCAGTCCCTGTGACTCACAAACATACGTGTCTTGGTTTCAAGTTTAAGTTTATTATTTTTTATTTATTTATTTATTTAGGTATATATTTCACCAATCACTCAAGCTCATGCTGCTGTGTTATAGTTTGCCTTTCATTTGGACCATGTCTTTCTTGTGTAGGTATATTTCTTTCTTTTTTTAAAAATTGATTTGAGAGAGAGAGAGAGAGAGATGTGAGAGAAAAACAATGATTAGCTGCCTCCTGCATGCATCCTGACCTGTTTTCGAACACTCAACCCAGGTATGTGCTGTGACCTGTAATTGAACCTGCTGCACTGGCTTGGGAAAATTTATTTCTTTTTCTGAATTTCTGATTCCTTTATTTTATTCTTTTTTAGTCTTTTCACTTGTAGGACTTTTCAAAGTATCTTGGATGAATATTAAAATTTTGATATTCTCTTGGTCCGAGGCATGGTGGCTCTATCTCAAAACACTACATTTATGTGGCATTATGAAAAACTGTTGTCTTATTGGTCTGGTAAGTGGATGCTGAAGAAAGCCGTGGGGGTCAGGACCAAAAACTGAATACAAAAGCAACACTTGAGTTCTGCATCTATGGCCAAGATGACTGAAACTGCCTTGCTTGCTGTGAGTGCCATCACCACTCTGCCTATTAAAAGTCATTTTATAACTCCAAACCACTCATTTCTGACAGGTTGGAGGTAAAAGTGCATTCAAAGGCACATCATTATTAATAGCTAAAGCTGTTATGATAATAACAAGATGCTTAAGGGGCTTGCTGTTACTTCACAATGCAGCCATACCAATATTTTCATCTCTTGGGACTTTTGAACTGTAATTACTTCAGACACAACCATGGGACACATACTTACCTGTGATCTCTGTGGCCTTTGGTTCATCTTGATTCTTTCTAGAATGTATAATCAGATGATCTCTGAGAAGAATGTGGTGACAAATTAAATGAAGATCACAGCTGGCTGATTCATACTTGCAGCTTGAATTTGAGGGACATTTAAACA
The DNA here is from genome assembly GCF_054644295.1 of Miniopterus natalensis. Classification (NCBI taxonomy): domain Eukaryota; kingdom Metazoa; phylum Chordata; class Mammalia; order Chiroptera; family Miniopteridae; genus Miniopterus; species Miniopterus natalensis. The sequence goes on along the minus strand of NC_142086.1, from coordinate 35,557,340 downwards.
TATTAAAGCTGCCAGATGGTGTGTGGTTCAGACTGACACGTTGTGGGATCATTGGATACAGAAACCCTGGATGTTTCTGCCTTCAGTGGTAGTGGGTGGGTGGGATGTGGATGGGCTTGAATATATTCTAAAACTTTTTACAATTTAAAGGCTGAGGCAGGATCTGATACTCTTGACAGTAGATTAAAAGATTTTACAGTTTCTCTTGCTCAAATATGTTTAGTGAGACTCTCTGGAGGTTGTTTGAGCATGGGAGTTCAGACACTCCTATGCTCTTTCTGAGGGAGAGTCCTTGTTGGACACTGTCTTCTTCTCCAAATATCAAGCTTTGGAAGGAACATACAAAGAGTAGTAGGAGACAAAGGCTTAGCACATTTAATGGTCAAATAAAATGTCTGACTGGTTTCAATGTAATTCTGTCAAACCAGGAAAGGAGAAGGGTACTCAGAAATGATTCTCAATCTGTGTAGGCTATTGTGGATCACTAGAAGGGAATGTGAAAATGGGTCCTGACTTTGCCTCAGTCAAGATACAAAGTTTTAACGGTGGACTTTCCTACCGCCATAGCCTTGTTATTGTCAATTCCACCATTCACCCACAAATGGCTCAATTCCATGAAAAAATGTTGTTTTACATTTAAAAAAGTTAAAAGGAATGAAGTTAGGCAATCAAATGCCCTAGAGTCCTTTAGCATAGAAGCAATAGAACAAACTAGAATTTTCTTACAAAGGTGAAATAGATTAATAATGTTTCCTGGGCAATGGGTAAGATTATTCATTCTGATTTAGCCTAGAGGACTCAGAACCTCTGTTTTGCATCTCTGAGGGGCTTCTTTCTGGAAAAGGAACTTGATTTATTATGTGTAGCTACAGGGAGCAAAAGTCAGACCAATGAGTTGCTATTAGGAATCTCAGAGGGAAATTGGTGTCCCATTTTTAGCAAATGTAAGATATTAAGAAAAGGCTTTTATGCAATAATTTAGTTCCTGGTTTTATGTTATCTTTTCTTTTACTTTTTTCTCATTTCTTCACTTGTTTAATTTAAATTTTATTTTATCCCATTTAATTGTGTATATTTTCCTAAGTAATGAGACAGAGCAGTAAATAAACAAATACATAAATAACCACTGAGTGAAACCTGCAGAGTAGCAACTTTCATTCAGTATTAGAAAAAAAAAAAAATCAACAAAACTTACTGGTATTGTGGCAAACACTTGCTTGTTGGTTCCCACACACAATATACCCATGCTCACAATGATGCAGGCATTGGGGTTATTGTCTTTGCAGGGGAGGGTTTCAAAGATTTAGCAATCTGAAGCTTATATAAAGTTTTAAATGATATTCCATTTCTTATGAATTTTTAGTATAATAAGAATAAAGAATAAAGTATTTTGGATTGTAAAAATAAGAATAAAAAGAAAAGATATACCATCAAAATTAATCCTTGGCCATATCATTGCTAATGTATGTTGCTTCTGCTAAAAATGGAATGATAAGACTGACTTTTTCAGTTGTTTCTAAACTGCCTGGATAACAATCACCAATGATTATGCTTAGAATTTGGAGGACAGCTGTTTTATAGGGAACGTGTTTTACATCAGCTTATTTATGTTACAGGCCAAAAATCAGAGGCAGAAAAAGTTGAAGGACTTGACCACAGTGTCAAGTAATCAGTAGACAAGACAGGGAATAGATTTCAGCTTCCTGTGATGCAGGGTAATTTACCATTCAGCGAAATATGCTCATGATGACACATACTAAGGTGTGATCAAGTTATAGCTGGATGCATATGTAAAAGGACCATTTGGATAAGCATTTTGTAAAACAAGCCAAATTCAAGTACTCTCTACAATTGCTACTAATGGAAGATATGCAAGCTCATTTCAAACTGTCATTCAGTGGACTACACACACCCTCCACAAATAGCTACAAGAGTGTTGGTTTCAAAATAAATCCAATTGGAGCTCTACCTTAGATTTAATGTCAGTATAATCCTGGCATAATTACAAAAGTTTCCATTACTCTTTTTACAGATATAAAACTATTTGTCATCCCATCAGGTTTTTCTATTTCTCCATTAGTTTTTTTTTTTAATATATCTTTATTGATTTCAGAGAGAGGAAGGAAGAGGAAGAGAGATAGAAATGTCAATGACAAGAGAGTGGTCATTGATCAGCTGCCTCTTGCACATCCCCGACACACCACCCATCCTAGGTTGATGCTCAACCTCTGAGCCACACCCAGTGGGCTCTCCATTAGTTTTGAGTTAATAACCAATATGTGAAGCTCATGACTCCAATTTGTTGAGAGATGATTCAGAGGAAGGCAGCTACTATAATCTAAAGGGATGCAGTACATAGGGCAGAGACCAACCAAGTGTGGTTACTTACATCCATGTAGTTTGGACTGGAGTTAGGAAGATGCTGTTGGAGAATCTGGGACAAGATACAAAGGATCAAATTATGAAGAAAAAGGAAAAATGGAGAGAACGAAGTTTGAGGAAGTTTGAACAATTGGATATTAGAAAAAAAATTAAAATTTCAAAACTTCATTACTTTCTTCACATAGAATTATAACTCAAAACATATCAACATTATAATTTTGAAGTTAGAAAATAAGGAGTTCTTAGCAATAATGTGAGACATTTATAAAGCATCAGCTTTCTTCTAAATTCCAAATACTGTAAAGAACAACCATCTAAAAAATCATGACTAATCAGGTTTTTGATTATCTTTTTTTAAAAAATAGGTTTTTAAAAAAATGTTTTTATTGGTTTCAGAGAGAGGAAGGGAAAGGGAGGGAGAGAGATAGAAACATCAATGATGGTAGAGTCATTGATGGGCTGCCTCCTGCACCCCCCCTATTGGGGATCAAAGCAAAGCCCAGGCATGTGTCTCAACCAGGAACCAAACCATGACCTCTTAGTTCATAGGTCAACACTCAACCACTGAGCCATGCCATCCAGGCTGTTTTACTTTGTCTTTTGAAAAAATTTTTTTAGAGCTGTTTTAAGTTTACAGTAAAATTGAGAGGAAAGTACAGAAATTTCCCATATTTCCCCTTGTCCTCCACATGCAAAACCTCCCCCACTAGCAACATCACACACCACAGTGGTACATTTTTACCAAGATGAACCTACATTGACAAATCATAATCATCCAAAGTTCATTGCTTACCTCTTGATGTAGATTCTATAGATTTTTGACAAATGTATGATGACATCTATTCATTATTATAATAAGTGTTTTCACTGCCTTAAAAATCCTTTGTCTTCTGCCCAGTCATCTCTCCTCTCATCCTCAGCCCTGGATACTCACAATTTTTTACTGTCTCCATAATTTTGCCTTTCCCAGAATGTCATATAGTTGGAATCATACTGTGTGTAGCCTTTTTAGACTGGCTTCTTTTTATTTAGTAACATACATTTAAGGATCCTCCATGTCTTTTCATGGCTTGATAGCTCACTTCTTTTTAGTGCCCAATATTAATCCATTACAATGGTACCTCGGTTTCTGAGCGTCTCCGTTGAGGAACATTTTGGGTTACGAGCACTGTAAACCCAGAAGGAAATGCTTCGGTTTTCAAACCCACCTTGGAAGTGGAACCTGCCACACGGCTTCCACTGAGGGCAAGATCCTGAGGCCCAGCTGTCGGCTGTGGATCCCTCGGTTTTTGAAAGTTTCAGAACTCGAACGGGCTTCCAGGACAGATTACATTTGAAAACCGAGGGACCACTGTATTTGGATGTTTGTTTATTAGTTCCTTTATCCACTCACCTACTGAAGGACATCTTAGTTGCTTCCAAGTTTTAGCAATTATGACTAAAACGCCTATAAACAATCATGTGCAGGGTTTTGTGTAGACTTGTTTTCAACTTCTTTGGGTAAATACCAAAGAGCACAATTTCTGGAACATATAGTAAGAGTATGTTTAATTATATAAGAAACCACTAAACTTTAGTTTTCCAAAAGGGCTGTATTAGTTTGCATTCCTACCAGTAACGCCTGAGAGTTTCAGGTGCTCCACATTCTCAACAGCACTTGGTATTGTCAGAGTTCTGGGTTTTGGCCATTCTAATAAGTGTGAATGGTATCTCATTGCTATTTTAATTTGCATTTTCCTGGTGACATATGATGTGGAGCATCTTTTCATGTACTTATTTGTCATCTTTGTACTTATTTTTGGTAAGGTGTCTGTTAAGATCTTTGGCCTATTTTGAATTGGGTTGATTTCTTTTGTTGAGTTTTAAGAGTTCCTTGTATACTTTGGATAACATTAACTGATTTTCAAAAGCTGAAAGAGCCTTATATATATTTGTATTTATAAGAGATATTGATTGGTAGTTTTCTTTCTTGTAATGTATCTGGTTTTGGTTTTGGGTAAGGCTAGCCTCACTGATAAATTAGGAAGTATTCTCTCTGCTTCTACCCTCTGAGGAGATTGTAGGGAGTTGCTATACAGGCATCCCCTGGAGATATTGTGGGTTCAATTCCATACTACCTCAGTAAGGTGAGTCATAATCTTTTGCGATGGAGGACCTTGCCTTTAATTTGTAAAAAAATACAACATCTGTGAAGTATAATAAAGTAAAGCACAATAAAACAAGGCAAGCTTGTAATTTCTTCTTTAAATCTACTCAGTTTTTTAATGTATTGACCCCCTTCCTTATTTGATCATGAGAAAAATCAGGAGCATGTGTTAAAAATCTAGCTACTGAATCAGATTCTCCAGGTAAGTGTCCTGGAAATTTGCAATCTTAATAAGCATCCCAAGGTGGTTTCAAAGATCTGACAAATTTGGAAACTAATGTTTAGGAGCCAAAGTCTTGAACATAATCCCCATATATGGAGAGGAGATAAGTTATTTTTGGTGGATGCCTTAGCCCAAGGTGACCCTCTTACTCTCACTGGTCATCCAACATAAACTACCAATCGCAATAGGTGTATCCTCAAATTCACAGAACATTAATGAAAAACAAATCAGTTTCAAAATTCACCTTCTATTGGTTCTCATCTTTGTTTCTGAAAAACTGCCTTACAATTATTTTCATTGTTACTACAGTTGCCCTCTTTAGCTAGAAAGAGAAATTTAAATTAACTTTACAAGCTTAATGAAAGACTTTATTTTATGCCACCACACAGCTAATTAACGTCATATACTGTGTGGAGTCCAGTGACTGCAGCCACAATAGATAATTTATATAACAATGGAAAGGAGAGTCACTTTAAGGCCAGTTACACTTCATTTCTAGGGCTAAGAACAGAGGAGTGATTGATGCTGTGGACTGTGAATATCTTCATTTGTTTTTTTATCTTTATTTTACAACAAAAAGAGACCTACCACCTGTGAAATCTCAACTTTTCTTTTTAAACTAGCAATATGAGTGCTATAAAAGAGATTACTGAAAATAAACTGTACTCTATAAATTCAAAACTACATCTTTTGCTACCATTTTTTGTGGGACTTTGGGCTTTTCCTTTAATTTCTCAGAGCCTCAGTTTATTCATGTTTATAAGGGATTACTAACACTTCCCTATATGAAGAATAAATGAGTAAATGAGAATAAGTAAATTGTTCCCCAGTTTCCATTCTCTTCTGTCATGTGGTCTTGTAGTGCATAAGATTTTGTGACATATATTTTCTTACCCCTTAATCTGGGCTTCATTATGCAGATAGTTTTGGTGGATAGAATGTGGCAGAGTACTGGTTTCAAACTAAGGATCTAAGAGATCTTAGGGGTTACTGTTTCACTCCCATGACCTGTCATTTAAAAAAATAAAAAATGCTCTGGGAAGCCATTATTCCTTTAGCTTAGAATGAACTAGAATGAATATCTGTGAGGAAGTCTTGATGATCCAAACTTCAACCCCAAGCAGAGATGAATCAATCAACTTACAGACTAATTGGCAAGAAAAGTAAATATTTGTAAGCCATTTAGGGGGGTTTGGTATGCAAGATTAGTGTAACAACAAAAGCTAACTAATTGATCATGTAATATGCCTGATGTAATACGATCATATAAGCATTAAATCTCTCCTTAAATATTTTGTCATTTAGTATTGTTTGAATTTAAATTATAAAAATATTTAGAGGAAGAATAAGTAGATATAATCAATAAGGTGTCTCTTCTTTTATAGGGTGATACTAAACAAAGCATGAAAATGCATATGAATATACATATGTTAGGAGCCTGTATGAGGTGGATGGGGTATTAGGGGCTTTAAAAGAAAAATTGGGTATAGAATTGATAAAGAAACCATAGAAAAGAACAAATAAAGAAAAAAATCTAAAAGAATGAAAGAAACAATTCTTTAAACACTAGAAAGTAAAATTTAGTTTGGAAAATGTTTTACCCAGCTTGTACTTACGTTGCTCAGGTGCCAAGGCCACATAAATAATTTAAAGATGGGAAGGCAAGCCCCACGGGCCGTGAGCGACCGCAGGGTGCGGTGCCCGCTGAGCCGAGCAGCAGTGAGAGAATGTGCGCGAAGTCCCGAGCCAGTGTCTGCGCGAAGTCAATGCCCAGGCGGCTGCTTCCCTCCTGTCTTGACACAGTAGCATTGGTGGTTTCCCCCAGTCAAGGGTGAAGTTCTTTTTTCCATTTGATTGTGATGCCTTCTAGGTAGGGACACTATTTCACTAAGCCTTGCATGCCCAGCACTTCAGATAAGACACAAGCATGTCTAGAAAGTACTCTTTTTTTAAAAAGAATACAGGTGGAGGAGAAGAGGCAAAGTCTCCAACGCACTTCCTGGACTCATCAACTGCAATTATTTGCCACATAAGCTATTTAAAGCTTCGCTCACTTAAATTAATGTATCACTAACACTGGTTTATGCTTTCTTTAACTTTGTTTTTGATACATGCCAACTGACTGCTGGAAATTCCTGCTCGCGCCTGATGGTGTGTTTCACCTCCTTGTCGAATTAAAAGAAAACAAAATTATTAATTATGGGGGAAAATCCTTTAAATAAATACAATATTTATTTTCTTTATTGGCTTACTTGTTTTACCTAGACATAGAAGACACAAGTGAGTTTGGCTTTCTTTATTCTTGTGAAACTCTAAAATAGAAGACGGAGACCTCAGCACTTGTCTTGCATAGATCCTGTAGGATACCTTAGAGGACATAGATTATGAACCAGGACCAAAGAAAGAACAAGGCACTGCTCCTTTTTTCAAAGAGATTAAGGTCTAAGAAGGGGGATTGTTAAAACAGACAAAGACCGAAACACAGAAAATTAAAGGAAAGGACATAAATGATTTTCAGGCACAAAAAGCATATTGCATTCAAAGATCTCAGAGAAACCATGTGTCTGTAGCCAAATGGAGCCAGGGAAATAAAGGAATTTACTTCAATCAGTACTTAGCTTATCACTCAGAAACTTAACCAGAGTCAAATGTAAAAATTCAGTCTCAAATATGTACCGTCTTAATGGAGGTTCTGAGAGTCTGCACAGTAAACACAGGAGAGAGCTTTCTCTGCATACTTTCGCAGCTAAATGGGGCACTAACCTGATGTGTTAATGAGTTCTTTAGGAGCTCTCCTGAGCATAGCCGCAGTACTAGACTTTAGAAGGCATTCGTCTCAACGCCTCTGTCCTGGAGCCTAGTGTGAGGTTGGGGGCAGTTTTTGATCTGATCAGATGGAGGGAGCATACAAGGGTTTCTGGAATCATGGGTGTGTCGCCTGGAGGCTGCTTGTCTGGGGAATGGCCACCGCCTGGATGTACGCTATGATGACTAAAGCGAACACGCCTTAATGTTGAAACACATAACTTTAAACGCTTTCCCTGATCCTCTTTTAAATATCATTCCTTTGAAATTCAAATTTCTTATCTTTATTTTATTTAGAATTTTTCACTTTGGATAATAAAAAATAAAACTGTATTTTAAGAACTATAGCTATCATAGCCAAATAGATATTAAGTTTATAATAAAACAGAGTTTTATATATGTCAAAACCTATTTATTTTTTTATATTCACAAAGAACAGGATAAGAGAATAAGAATATAAGAGATTACATTTAAAAAGGATTTCATAACAACATACAAGCCTGTAAATATTCTTTCTCTAAATTTAGTTTTCTTGTCCTGTTTTTATCTGCTCAGGTCTAATTAACTATACAAGTACCTTAATGAGAAATTGTTTCTTTAGAAACTAAAACAAAAAGAACACTCTCCACTCGATGGTACTTAAACAGTGTATGCAGGATTCAGCTCATACAGGTGCACAAGCTTTTATAAACTGGTGTGAATCATAGTCATTATTTAAAATTAAATTATATAAAGTTAACATTAAATAAATTATGCTACAAACAAAGATAATAAATTTAAAAACCTCATCATTTTCTAATTATTTTAATGACTTCTTGAAGTTGTTTACATCTTTGAAAGTAGAAATGCTATTGAATGGTGGGCTACTACACACATCTTTCCAACTCTAAATTCAATGATATCATGGTGGTAGCTTGAAGCCAGTCATGGTGAGAGTATTTATACCTTTGGAATCAGCAAATGCTATGATAAAGTTCCATTATTATTTTATGGATTTTCTAGATTTAATAAAGTAAGGAAGAAATTTTTTTTTTTTTTTTTGAGGAAGAAAATTTTAATAATGAAAATTAAAGTTAAAAGTGTGCCATGTCTATTGCTGAATCTGAAAGAGGTTAGAATTTGAGCAAAGTAAGATAATTGCACATCACATACCACACTTAATGACAATAGATTTATTGAGATAAGAATTATTTGATTGGTATGCAATTCCATTAGTCAAATCATGGTTGAATTGCACCACTGACTGACTATAGATAAAAAAAGCTTGGCAAAAATTAATGAAAGCATTCTGTGAGAATCAACTGGCTACACAGAATTTACAATATATAATATTTCATATGTTATATTTTGTAAACTGTGTGCTACACCTCTTTTATATCATTAACACTCATAGACAAATATGGACGTATGTATATGCACACCTTTCTTCTTCCTGAGCACTGCTTATTAGATATTTACCATCACACAACTACAGGAGATTATGTGAAAGAAAAACAAAATCATCCTCCCACTCAAAATTCTGAATATATGAATATAACACTTTTTAACTAAGTTATTATTAAGCTGGAGAATGCTTTTACTTGTTTGATATTGGGGAAAATAAGGCATAAGGGAAAAAAATAAAACATCTGTGGATTAAAAATAGCATTTAAAAAACATTGAACCAGTGACCCTTCAAAGCTGAGTTTACTTCTTACCTACGTGACACGGTCAGCTCAAGTGTGAATGGATTATAAATTAGATTCAGTGCAAGTTGCTTTTTTCTCTAGAGTTTACAGTATTGTTTTTCTTATGAAACATGACTTTATTTTAAAGGTTTTGAATTTTAAACTCCCCTGAGTTTGAGTCAAAGCTTTTAGGCTTAGGATGGGATTTAGAAGGATAAGTCTGTCTTTTTTTTACCCATTGGAGGGATGTGGGGAAATCTGACATTTGGGTTTCAGAGAAAAAAATAATTTTCTTAAAGCCAAAACATGGTGTACGATAGACCAATTCTTTTAGGCAAGGTAATCAACATGGAACTAAGTTATCGATGTTGTTTCTTTATTAACATTGATAAGAGTAAGGTCTAATATCTGGTCTATATCTGACACCAAACAAGAATGCTTATTGACCTGTTGACATAGAAGTGTGCATTTTTGGAGACTGACTATTCTTGGCATGATTAAACTTTGAGAACTTTTTTTGGGGGTTCATTTAATCTACTGTATTGATTATCTATTGCTGGATAATAAACCATTCCAAAATTTAGTGGCTTAAAACAGCATTTTATTATGTTTTACAATTCTGTGGTTTGGCTGTGGACTGCTTATGTGGCTCTTGTCTGGCTTTGCTCAGAGGGGTCTGTTGGGCTGGGGTTGGAGAGCCTGGTTCCCATCTACTCTATGCCTGAGATGGCTGACAGCTGGGACCTTTCTCTCCAAAGGACCCCATTATTCTGTAGTCCAGTCTAAGCTATTTTTCACAGTGGCAGGGTTTGGTCTCAAGAGTTAGAGAGAAAGCTGCCAGACCTTTTGTGGCATAGGCTTAGAATTGACAGAGCATTATTTTTGCCATTTTATTGGTCAATGAAGCCAGAAGTTCAGTATAGATACAAAGGTAGAGAATATAGATGTCACCTCTTGACGGGAGGAGTTGCAAGGTGCATTGCAAAGGTTCAAGGGAAAGGTTATTATCACTCTCAGCAAAGAATCAGCCTCACTCATATCCCCTGGAAAGTCTACAGAGGTAGTTTACTAATATTCTTTTACTTGTGAGTTTCTAATAATTAAATCAGCCACCCTACAAATGTTGCCTGAGAGCAAATTAAATAATATAATTTTCAATCATTAAAACGTATGGCATAGTAAAGATAAATTGTTCTGGTTAATAGACAAAATTAAGATTGAATGGTCACCCTGATAGAGTGCAAAAGGCACAATTCAATTGCTTTCCAGAACCTGGCGCTGCTGATTACACAAGGCCAGGAGCTGAGAATCAGACAGACTGGAATGTCCTTTCTGCCCAAACCAGTTAGATATGTCTATATTTAGAATTCACCTACCATTACTTCCTTTTATAAAAGCCAATTCCTTGACCTTTTATAAGAGGAAAGAAAAATACAGTGTCATTGCATTGCTTAAACATATTTTGAATATTTTCTTAAGCAAAAAAAACAACAAATAGCCAAAGAGGAGGTTGGAGGTTGGCAGAGTTTTGAGGCGTGTGGTTGTGGTGAGTGTTGGCATGGGAGTTATATCCTTTTTTTTTTTCAGGACTTAACTATTCTTCCTGATACCCATTAAATCCTACGTGCTAGATTGCACTCCAGTGGTGAACAGGAAAATCGAGACCGCTGAGGCAGAACGTTGTGGTGGTTGTGACAGGAGAGAAGAGAACTGGCTTTTTTTTCTAGCAGGAGACAGTAAGAGAATAGAAAAGTCAGAACTGGATTCAGCCACAGTGTCTTCCTAGCCCTCAACTAAGGTGTGAAGGACATTTTTACACACAGAAGGTAGATGCTGCAGTTCCCATGTGTGCAGGAGGATTTTATTTCAGGAGTCCAACCTAGGTTTTGGGGTCAGACACCTGCCTTAAATGACTAGTTCTATCTACTGTGGGGTATTGAGCAAGTTATTTAAATCTAGAGATAATAAATTATAATAATATCTACCTCAAGAGTTGCTAGGAGAATGAAGTGAGATGCTTTTAACAATTAGTACAGCAACTGGCTCCATTAAGTTCTAAATTACTGGAAACTACACTTATTATTAGCTGTAATTAGATATTAAAATGAAAAACCCCATATTTTTTTAGAAATGATAAAGACAAAAATAGTTTGAAATGAAAGTATTAAAATGGACTTAAGAGGTAATATAGACTAGTATCTTTATGTATGTTTTTCAAATTTATTTATTTTGAGTATAAATCTTCTGTCCAATTTGTATTGCTTAGTAACATAACATTAGGTTAACAAAAAGGAAAATATAAAATTATTGTACTCTTCAAATTCTGAATATCACAGTTAACCACCTTGAAAGGTTATTTTTGTGTTGCCAAGTTATCTGCTATAAAGGGCATACACATTCTTACAGAGTGGAGTGAGAGTTACTTACAGTTTTTCACTTGATTTTAGATACCATTCATTTCTTAGTAAGAGATTTGTTCACTTGATCTCATTTTAAATAGTCCTTCAGCTTTTCTCTAATTGCCCCGGGTAGGATCCTCTAGGTGCTACTTTTTCTTAGTTTTATAAAGCATAAAGAGTTTTTTCTATAACCCTTTCACCTCCCCTGACTGTTAGCTTGGTAGCTTGGGAGTCTTTCCAAGGACCACTAAAACTCCTGATTTTCTTTTATATTGTATGTAGTCTTATAAGTCTGACAAATTGCATTCCTGACAAGAAAGTTTCACTCTTCAAGATCTCTTTTATTCTTATTTGTATTTCCTGATCACTTTACCCCATATAAAATGACATTACCAAGACAGAGAATGAAATCACAGCCTCTTAGAAAGTTTCTCTTTCAGAGGTGCTTTAAAAAAAATAGTGCAAGTAGCTTTGGGCCTGAAGTGGGGTTTTGAGTCAATGTGATTATTCCATCTGAAATTATGGACCTCTGCCCTCAATCTTCAGCATCTAATTACAGGAGTCAAAAATGCATGAAAGACAAGAATCTGCTAGAAGGAAGTTTAGGTTAATGTTCCTCAGGGAGGAATGCTGAGACAAAAATGTCAGCATGGTGGCTGGCCAAGGGCCTTCAGCTGCTTCTTATTAAGAAGTATCGAAAGCAAAAGCTGAGAGGCTTGTTATCATGAAATAATGTTTAGATATGGGCAGGCACAGCCTTGGAACTTATGCTTGAAGATCCACCTACAATTGGGGACACCGATATTCTCCTCCGCTCTGTGTTGAAGTAGGTGTGGTTTTGACAAAGAAGGGTTATTTTAGCTACGTAGTGTTGCAGAACAAGCCATCCCAAAATAGTGGCTTAAAGCAATGACTGCATTTCTTCTGCTCTCATTTCTGCAGTTTGAGCAGGGCTTGGCAGAAATCACTCATTGCTGCTCAACTAGGAGTCAGCAGGGGTGTCTTCTAAGTGGGGGGTTGGAAGGATCTGAAGGTCTCTCTTTTCACACATTTAGCAATTGATGCTGGTCGCAGGCTATAACGTTAGCTAGGACTGCTGGTGGAAACACGTGGCTGCTCCCTGTGCCTTGTGCTCCCTCACAAGATGGTGGCTGAACTCCAAGTACCAGGTACCAAAGGGGGGAACCACAAGAAGGCTGTGTTCTTTCTGTGTTCTAGCCCTAGAAGTCACATAGCATCACTTCTGCCTTCCTCCACTGTTCGCTGCAGCCATAAGCTGCCCAGGTTCAAGGCGAGGGAAAGGAGAATTTACTTCTCAGCGTGGGAGAGGCAGAACCCTGAAAGAACATGTGGGACCAAAAGTCATGCTGTGACCAGTTTTGGAAAATACAATCTTCCAGAAAGACTCATGGTGTTGTAGAAGTGCATTAGGGTTAAGCAGGTTCAGAAGGCGTGCTAAAGGGACATTAGGGATGCAGGTTTCCCATGCAGCACCCAGGCACAAGTCCTAGTGGTAAAGCATGCTTTTTCTCCTGGCTCTTTGACAGAAGATATCAGAAGGGAGCCTGATTAAAAAAAACAGGAAAAAAAAATGATGCTACTCTTATATCGAGCACTCCAGGAAACCCTGAAGTTTTGAGGCAGTTATGCAAGTAAAGGCTATTAGCTATGGAAATGTATATATCAATGCTAATGTGAATTCATTTGTGCCATGGGCTGGTAAAGCCAAGAGCAATGCAGGCTAATGAGAACATCAACAATCACAAGCAGTAACTTTAATCCAGTATGGTTTCCATCAATGACTTTGTTCCTCAATGGGCAATTATTTTCTTCTCCCTGCATCCATCTCAAAACAAGTCCTTCTTCAAACTGAAACCAAAGAATATAAAATTCTTTTAAAACCAATGAGCAGTTGTCTTTAGTATCATAATTTAATAGAAATTCATAGATAACCTTTTACACTTCTTATTTGAGCAACCGGTTTATGTTATAACTGCTTTCTCTTGTCTCTCATCTATCTGTGTAGACATTAGATCTTCCTTTAACCAGCTCACTTCTCAAAAGAGATTTCAGAGAGAATTGATTTAACTTATGCTGGTAGGACTATCGGTATAAATTGAATTTCAAGTGCTTTTATTTTTGCTAAAATTCCAAAGCACTGAGTCCAATTTGTGATTTTCACTGTTCTTGACTAATTTCCTGCACTTACCTAAAGCAGGGTCATTGGCAGACTTGGCAGTGAGACTGTATCTCTAGTAACTGGTCTCCCAGTTCCTCCTGCTCGTTGCACATGCTGTAAGGAACAACGCCAGAACCCGTGCCAGACCCTTGCACATCAAATTATTAACTTTCCTCTCAGCCACGGCTGTTCACTATGGCTTTCCACAAGCAACTCTTGGGAGTATTCTGTTCTTTGCCTTTTAGTGACTTCTTTCCTTTAGTCATTTGTTACAGGGAAACTTATCAGAAAGCTTTTTAAAAATCTGAAATTTAGACCGACTGGGTCACTTACATAGTGTGCTGTGATTAGATCTTATTTAAAATAGGAGGAATGTATTTTTTTTTAGTTGTTTTTTTTTACTCTGTAAACTTTGTACTAGAGACATACTGGTTTGCCTTTAATTAAACTCTCAACCAATTTACCCAAAAATGAAAATTAGTTTTGTTAGGATGTAGGTTCTTAAATTTCCTTTGGAATTTCCCATATTTTATAATATGTGCCACATTAATCGCAGTTTTCAGAAACATTGATTGTGAGTTTGAATTACAAAATGTATAACATGATCTACCTGACATAGAAATTCAGCATAAAGACTAGAAATACATGTGAATTTATTCCCATGTACCTGCTGGCCCAAGTTGGCTCAGGTTCAGCATATTTAAGTTTACTAGGTGTGAAGGTTAACTTTATGTGTCAGCCTTACTGGGCCACAGGATGCCCAGATATTTGGCCAAAAATTATTCTGGGTATTTCTGTGATGATGCTTTTGGATAAGATTAACATGTAAGTAGGTAGACTGAGTCAAGCAGACCGACCTCCACAATGTGAGTGGGCCCCATCCAATCAGGTGAAGGCCTGAATATGATAAAAAACTGACCCTCTTCTGAGTAAGAGAAAATTCTTTCTGCTTAACTGCCTTTGAACTGGGTCATTGAATTTTTTCCTGCCTTCAGACTTGAACTGAAACATCATCTTTTCCCAGCTCACGAGCCTGCCGGCCTTTGGACTCAGACTGGAGCTAAACCATCAGCTCCCCTGAGTGCTCAGCTTGTTGACCCATGCTCAACTCTTGGAGCTTTCTTGCATCCATAATTGTGTGAGCCAATTCCTTCTAATAAAGTAATAAATAGGATTCTATATATATCCAATTCTTTCTGTTTCTCTGAAAAACCCTAACACACTAGGGAAACTTACCGTTGAAACTACAGTTGTAAAATATCTCAATTATTCTTCACTTCAGCCTTCTAAGGTACATACAGTTTAAGAAATAACAACAATAACTAAAAGCTTAAAAGGCTTATTCGAGATAATACTGATTGTAAGAGGTGGACTTAGGATACAAAGGAGGAAAATTCAAAAACCATCATTCTCTCCACCGAGATGGCACTCATATGGGGAAAAAGTGGGGTTGGTCCTATCAGTGTTGACTATCGGCAACAATCTCACTTGTAGACAGCTAAAGCAATCACAGGGGCTCTCCTGGGGGACTGGGATGGCACAGTGAGGGATCTATCATGGACTAGATCAGACTGATTCCCAACTGGATCAGGTAGCCTACACCTGATATGCTACCTCTTGTCTCAGTACCTTTTCAAGTAATGGAAAGAGAATACTAAATCCAACATCACAGTGTAAAGTGAATGTGAGCAGGGACTTTCGAGAGCTTTATCCCCAGAACCACAGGGAACTACAGGCCTTGATGTAGCTAAGTGCAGGAACCAAGCATGCCAGCTTTCCCAGGGTGTCTCCCATTAATAAAAAAGAAAGAGTGGTGGGTGGCCATATCTGCCACAAGGATACCAGTTGACCAGGAAAAGGGCCTAGGGGCCATGGCAACTCTGCCTGCCTTGTTCAGCGTCACCAAGAAATAAGAAGGATACCTGGAAGCAAAAAAGATCAACTTAACTATATTACAGTGACAACTATGACTGATAAAGAGAAGGCACTGCCCAGATCCTGTCTCTCAGGAAAGCAATGTGTCAGGCCCTGCCTCAGTTACGAACCCTGCTTCTTCTACCTGCCCTGGCTCCTCAGTGCTGGAACCGTAGAAGGTCTCTGCTGCCACTGGCTCTGACTGAGTTCGGAGGCTGCTCTTCTCAAGCAGGAGTTTCTGCCCCACTCAGGAATGGGCTTTAGGATTATGTTTTATTGCTGAGTCTAGGATCCAATAACACACTTGATAGCCGAGTCACAGGGCTGCCAGATGTGTCCCAGATCCCTCCCTTCTCCCTGGCTCCCTTTCTTGGGTCACCCTCTCTCTTTTCCTTAGTAACTCTGGCTGAGAAACTAAGCTTTTATCCTAGTTCTTAAATTACTGGAGCTCTGGCCAGGCCCTGGTAGTGGCTTAGACCCCTACTTCACTTTCCATGACACCTCAGATTTGGAATCTGGTAAATTTTATTTCCATCTGACCTGCCTCTCAGTTGATTCTAGACTAGGGACACTGGTCTGAGCTGGGGTCTCAGGAGCTGCATATGGAGGTGGAAAAGGGTGTGTGTGGGGGGGCTCCTCCTAGACAGGGGTCAAAGGGAACAGGATCTATGTCAAGAGGAGCTTGGGCGGAACTAGAAACTAGGGTGGGATCAAAATATCAAATCAGGGAGGTGAGAATTATAGTATCAACAACTGGAAACAGAACAGGTGATAGCACAGGCCTGGTCTACAGAGCCTGGCTAGCTCTGCTGCAAACCAGTGCACGGGAGCCTGAAGGCTTTGTGGAAGGCAGCAGAGAGCTCTGCCTTCTGTTGGGGTGAACTGTTAAGGCATATGCTTGATCATACAGGTTAAATCTGTGCTTCACCTTTCTCTAGCTGTGTGCCCTTTGGTAAATTATGTAATTCCTCAGAGCTTCCATTTGTCTGTAACCTGTCAATAATAATGCTTGCTCACAGTCTGTTATGAGGATTACAGACATGGCCTGCATCAGTGCTCATCAACTGGTCATTTCAGCACAGCTCTATTATCAGTTGCATGAGGTCAGATTAGATCATGTTTAAATCTTCATCCAACTCAAATATCCTAGAATCTAATCTAAACTCCTACTTGGCAAAGGAGTCTTGCTTTTTTTTATTGAATTTATTGGGTAACATCGGTCAATAAAATTATATAGGTTTCAGGTGTACAGCTCTATAATACATCATCTGTACATCATATTGTGTGTTCACCACCTCAAACCAAGTCTCCTTCCATCACCCTCTTTTTAAGACAATCTTGCAGCCACCCTGCGCCTTACGCCCAAACCCACAAATAAGATTAAAGCCCATTATTTTTTCATGTTTAAATAACCCTGTCAAATTTGCTCTCCCCGCAGAGGGCTTTTCATTATTCTTTTTCATTAAAATAAAAATTTCTCTGGTTGACTTTCTAAATGTGTTTTTGTTAGGCTTTCAACTTGTTGTTAACCATTTTCAACCTCAAATTAAACTCTGTCTTAAAGCTGAATGCCCTGCTACCTCCTGAGAAGTCACCCATGATGATGATAGAGTGGGCACTTAATATGCTAAATAATAATAATATAAAATCTAAATGTGCAGTGATCACTGGCTGCTCAACGGGGTCTGTCCCTCACTTCCTTTATCAGTAATTTTTACTATAAAATTCTGCATTGAGAGGGGAGGGTTAAAACCCTGCCGAGCAAATGTCTGCAAACTATAGGCTGTGGTAAATAGGGTATCTAATATCCAGAAAATGAATATGCCGCCTCCAGAGAAACATAGGCCATGAGGGAAAATGGATTCTCAGATATAGAACTAATTCGCAAGAGGAAAGAATATATGTAGTTGATTTCCTCCCTACTGACAAACTGCACTTGGATATAGTTTTTCCTGTTCTTTATTTCAAAAGCTAAGTCAAAAGTTTCCTGCTCATTCATGTTCCATAAACCGAGTCATTCAGATAAGCAGCCCGTTGCTCTATCAACTAATTACTTTCTGGTTCGCTTTGATCTACTATCCAGAAGTAAATCCCAGCTTCATTGCACCGGTGATGTAAAACCCAAATGTAATCACTGTTGCAAAAGGAGATAACAGAGTTGTCAATTTGAAAGAGGCAGTCCCTTTTTCTTGAGAAGTGTAGTATGTGACACACACTTTCCATGTCATTCAGGCAGTTGACCTTGCTGCAATGGCTTTTTTTCCTTTTTGGCCAGAAACAATCATTTAAGAACCATGCTTTTGGGATTGTAAGTTTTATGTGATGCTATTTTGCGTGCTATTCCTATAAATTACAATATTCTTCTATTCATGAAATAAAGTGGAGTGTTTTGAGTGTGGCTTATGGAATCAGTACTTCATAGTCAAATCTTCACATACATTATCAACTTGCCTACAAAGTTATTTCTTTGGTTCAACTTCATTGAAAAATATTCCTGCATAGCCCAGCCGGGTGTGGCTCAGAGGTTGAGCGTCGACCTAGGATCCAGGCCATTGGGGTTCGATTCCCGGTCAGGGCACATACCCGGTCGCGGGCTTGATCAATGACTCTCTCATCATTGATGTTTCTATCTCTCTCTCTCTCTCCCCCTCTCCTTTCCTCTCTCTGAAATCAATAAAGATAAGTTTATAAAATATATATATTTATATAAAATATATAAATATATAAAATATATATAAATATATATATACATATATTCCTGCATAGGTTATTGTTTTTTTCCTGAACAATTTGAGTTTATAAATTAAAATTCCTTTACAATATATTAAATCCGTATCAGTCCATATGTTCAAAGCCAAAAGAGCCATCTCTGAGAATGTTAAAAGCTGCCATGATTACTTTTACTTCAGTCTTTGTGACAACATGTCACTATCCATTAGGCTTTGGAAAAAAAAAAAATTTCCAAAATCCCGTGCACATAAGAGTTGAACTCTTCAAATTAATTTACAAATAAAATATTCTGACTACTGCTTTTTCTTGAAATTCATTTTTTATTTTATCATTTCTCCCCTCTCCTCTTTGTTTCTCTCTTCATATGTACACATGTGAACATACATACCCTTATTCTATGTTCCAGACTGGTTTGGGGCATGGAAGGGATTCTGCAAAACACCAATCCCAGAGCATTCAGATTTTTTATGAGCATTTCTCTTTCAGATGCTGCCTGGATAGCTTTTAAGATTCCAGGCACAGTAAGAGAGCAGAGCAGTCAGTCTTATTAGATTAGCTCTTCATTAAGCAATGCTTTAACGTACACTACTCAAGCTCTATTATTTGGCCGTAGAAATCATTGATCATCTGAACTATCTTTTCTTATGGTTCATAATTTACTCCCTTCTGTCTCCCTCCCTGACCCTCCCAGCTCCATGTAGCAACTATTTTTTTTTCTGCATTTAATCTGGTTTCCTAAAGTTATCAGCTTTACTCTAGAGCATCAAGAACTTGGCTCAGAATAAAACTGCCATTTTACTACTACATTATTTTACTTGGCAAGGGCTTTGGAACAAAGTAGATTTTGGTCTCATTTTTGAGAGGTCGGGGTTTGATAATAATTAACTTTCTCGATAACCAGAAGGAAGTGAGGAATTTGAAGGCCGTGGTACCTGTTGTGTGAACTGGCCAGCAGCCTTGTCACTTGTTCTTTTGTGAAAGGAAAAGAATGACTGAATTGTATTCTGATCTTTTCTATATCGAAAGGGTTCCTGGGTTGTAAACTGATTAGAAGGATCTGGTGCAGCACAAATAAAACTGGATGTTGGTGGTAGTGTGGGTGTTTTCCTAGTCTTTGGGCTCCTAAGAGCAGAATTATGTGACTTTGCAAATAAGGAGGTAGTTGGTATTTAAAGTAAATATTGCTATCACAAAAATTAATGAGTGTTCAGATTTTCACTGATGAAACCTAACCTAAGTCAGTTGCTTTCAAAGTTTAAATCAAAGTGCTTTTGGAGTTGCCATGTCTGCTTTTTTACAACCAGGGATCATCTTTCTAGCTGCTTGATTTCAAACTCTTTGAACCAACTTCCTCATTAGTAAAATGGAAATAAATATTGTTTCTGTCCATTAGGTTGTAATAGGATTAAATGAGATTATAGAAGTGAATCATGTGAGTTAATATATATAAAATATTTTAGACCTTGCTTGATACACAGCAAGCACTCGATAGATATCAGCCATCATTATCATCATCACTGTTATCACCATCATCATCATTCAGATCATTTGGCATCTGATGAGTTTAATTTTGGAAAGAAATTGCTTCTCCAAACTTTAGTAATTGGAGGGTGAGAGACTTACCAAGACTTAACTTTTCGTTTTCTACCGTGAGTTTAGTCACTCTAGGAATATGTTCACAGTCAAAAGCATTCTTGAACCCTCCTTCTAAGTAGAAGAGAAATGCTATTAACTATGGTAAGGCTGTATGTTAAGAGAAAAGCTATCTTTATTCATCCATTTTCCCAAATTTTATTTTCCAGTGAAGTACAAAGTAGAATAATGGCAGAGCTTTCCCAAATCCATTTGGCCCCACTTCCACATTCTAAATTAAGTATTCTTAAATATTTTTATTTTTATTAAATCAAACTCTCTGAATTGCACAGACTTTTTAAGAGCTTATAAAGTATGGGCTATCACAAAAATGCATTTGATGGTGGCACTTACTTTTGTCCTATTTTGACCACTCTTTTAATGTTTCTAGTGCTCTATTAAGGAAAGATTTAATACGTCTTACTGAAATTTATCAGATCACAGAACGCATTACTTCTTCTGGTGGTAAGTACAGTGTGTCTGGGTGTCGGACAGGGCTGAACTCTATCTCACTCTGACAAAGGAGTAACATTTCCTGGTGGACGGTGGCAGAGCAGCCACTCTCCCGGGTATCCTGCCCTTTACTAACCTGTACAAGTGAACAGAAAGAAGAGCTTACATTTATACAGCATCCACTTGTGCAAGTTACTCTACATAATAAAAGCTAGCTTATAGAGTGTTTTGTACATGTATTGGATCTGTAAACTTAATTCTGAGATGCGAGGTCCCTGAGGTAGATTCTGTTGGGCTTCATGTTTTACAGATGAGGACCTGGACCCACAGAATAGTTACACAGCTTGCTTAGGTTACCCAGCTGGGGAGGGGTAGAATTGAAACTTGAAGCCAGGAAATCTGGCTCTTTACCACCATGCTGGTTAATTCCTACCACAACCTGCTGTGTGGATGTCAATGTTTTACTAAAAAAAAGAAACCAAAAACAAAACTGAAGCTCCGGCAAGTGAAATAAGTGGTACTTGCCTTCCACGTTCCACCACACTCAGATAAAGAGAAAGGAAAAAAGTGTCCCGTCACACATATCAGTGTCTAATTGCTTCTCGGTCAAAGGGAAACAAAAGGCAGGTTTGGGTATAGTTATGCTCACCTATGGTTGCTGGCCAGGGCCCTGCATGCTGGCCAGGTGGGCTGAGTCCATGAAGGTGCTCAGGAGAGCTCGGGACAAGTGTGAGACCCACTGAGGCCTCTGTCAGGAAGCACATTTGGAACCTATGTTTGCAGTCCTCCCAGAACACCTGCTGGCTGACGGAAAGCTGGCTAAAGATTCAAAAGATGCCCCGAGCTGGCTCTCTGAGGCCATAACCCTCGCTGGGCTCGTCTTCTACACGCTGGCAGAGGAGGCAGGTGAGCAGCCTCCTGCAGCCCCAGGGCTGCCCCGCACAGGAGGCTCTCTCTGTGATGCTCCTGGTCAGGCTGAAACAAAGGGAGAAGAGCGGGAAGGAGGCCAACACAGGGGAGCCAGGAAGAGGGAATGAAAAGGGAGTGAAAGAAAGGAGGGGAGCCTGGAAAAAGTAAAGAAGTCCGGAGCTGGAGCTTGTCTGCCCCGTCGGAGGTCGGAGGGGAGAGTGAGCCTGCTATGAACCCGAGTCTCCTGCCCCCCCTGCTCCTGGGGAGAAAGCGGATTTCCTCCCCTCTGGGCTTTAAATTCCGCGCCAGGCAAAAAATTTATTTGAAAAATTAAATTACGTCTGAGGAGCCAGCACCCTCCAAAAGGCCCTGGAGGTCAGAACAATCAGGATTTAAATTAATTGCTTAATGGAAAAAACATTTCTGAGAACAATGGTGATAATTTGCTAAAAGTAGGGTATGTTTGTAACTTTCTAAATGAGTTGAATTGCTGGTTACAAGAATTAATGCTTATAGAGAAATCGTGATTGAAATCCCTGAAGTTAAGTATTTCTTCCTTAAAGGAATAGGTAATTAGTGAAGTATTGTGCACGTACAGTCAGTATTATATTCAGCACTTAATTATATACTGTCTCAAACTGTTTCCTAGTTGTTGCATGTATGTGAGTCTTGTCTCCCTGAACTTGATCAGAAACTTGGTGAGAGCAAGTGCCAGGTTTCGTTCTTTCATTGGTGTTTCCCACCATGCTTGGCACAGCCCTAAACACACACCAATACTCAAAAGTGGGTGGATGCTGGTTGGAATAAACCCATGAGCCTAGAAAAATTTGGATCTTTGAAGGAAAATATATTTAGTTATTCCAGCATGCCAAGATCAGGGTACATTTCTCAGGAGAGCCAAAACAGGTGAACACCTTATGTAGCTTGTTAAGTGGAGTAGAAAATTTGAAAGGAGGCATCCTATTTGAGTGAAAAGAAGTAGATGACTCCAGGTCAGGTGCTTGCTGCAAAGCAGCTGGATTGGGGTTTTGTTTATTTTCCTATATTTTACAAATACTGAAAATAGTTATTAGGCCTGGAAGGGGACAGAGAACAGAGGGCTCCCGTGCTGCATGGCTGCCCCATGTTTTCTGGGGTCTCTTACTTCTCAAAACCTTCGATTATGATCTGTTTATAAAAAAAAGCAACTGAATAAAACAATACTATGATCCATGCATGAGAGACAAAAATAAAAGTATTTACCATTATGTTTACTAAGTTGAAATTCATGTCTCCACTTGAGACGCTTAGAAATAACAACCTCTGTTCTAGGAACAGTCACTCATATTTTCATATTTTCTGAGTAAGCCTTTTATTTAAAAATATTTAATGCATGTACCCTAACAATAATTCTCTTTAAAAGGATACTGAAGATGAGCCCATGTCTCATATATGTTCACTTTGATTTTTTATGAAAGGTGACAGTAGTGGCAGCTAAGCCCAGGTTTCTGAGGGTCTTTGGCCCCCAGTGTATGTGTTGATGTTGGGAATGGTGGGATCTGGGAAAACCACCTTTTTGTTCAAAGGCTCACAGGACACCTGCATAGCCAAAGCTCTGCACCGTATGTGATCAATCTGAACTCCCCCCGCTCCCATGTATGAAGTTCCCTTTCCTGCCAATATTGGTATGAAATTTATCATTGAAATTCACCTATAAACAATTTAAATCCTCAACTAAGTGTCCAGATGTGGACTTGGGCCTGACGGTAGCCTCGTGACCTCACTTAATCTCTTTGCCACCAGATCCGATCAGGTGATGAGATTTATTGAGAAGGATCTTAACTCGTCTAAATACATCTTGATTGACACATTCGGACACATTAAAGTATTTACCTGGTCAGCTTCTGGGACAATGGTCATTGAGGCCCTGACTCTTGTACAAAACCAAGCTTCCGTTCATTGCGGTCGAGAATAAAACTGACGTCATAGATCACAGCTTGGCAGTGGAATGGATGCAAGATTTTGAGGCTTTCCAGGATGCCTTGAATCAAGAGACTTCCTATATCAGTAATCATTCAATGAGCTTGGTGTTAGAGGAGTTTTACAGCTCCCTCAGGGTGGTGGTGGTTGATGTGTCTGCCGTTCTTGGTACAGGCTTAGATGAACGCTTTGTGCAAGTCAGCAGTGCTGCAGAAGGCTATGAAAGCGAGTAGCATCCTGAATATGAACAGCCGAGGAAATGACTGGCCCAGG
This sequence comes from Miniopterus natalensis, assembly GCF_054644295.1. Lineage (NCBI taxonomy): Eukaryota > Metazoa > Chordata > Mammalia > Chiroptera > Miniopteridae > Miniopterus > Miniopterus natalensis. The sequence continues at coordinate 35,533,669 of NC_142086.1, read as the reverse complement.
CACAGAGCCAGCAGTGGAAAGAGCAACTGGAGCGCCCTCGGAAAGATACGAGCTCTGTAGCTTTGGACATGGGAGCTGCTACAGACAGCTCATCTCCTGCTCTGGACCCTTCAGACTTGGTCCTGGGGACTCAGGGAAACTTGGATGAAGAGGGTGAGGAAGCAGAAGTGACACTGATGATAATGACCACAGAGAGGAAAACCACGAAGAGCCAGGGTTCCAGAATGTTATGCAACAATCAATGGCACAGGACTGGGAGAGAAGCAGCAGATAGTTTCTCGAAGTTCAAAAGTTTGGAACTCTGTGAGGGAACTATCCTTGCCTCTGATTGGACTTCCTATAAAGAGCAATTTTGTTTAGAATAGCAGAGTTTCTCATACTGGGGAAATCTCCTAACTTGGATGAAGCCAGGGATAGGAGCCAAGGATAGAAGACCTGGCAGGTAGATGCCAATTCCCCTTGGCCTTTCCCTTGGATTCTTGCAAGGAAGGATATTCTGACTGCTCTTGGCTGCTGATATTCCTTCAAGTGTAAAACTCACATTTTATCATCTGACCTCAAGTGTTTTTGCTGCTGACAGATGGAATTTAGAGAGAACATATTCTCTTCAGGTCTCTATTATTGCACTGGATCTATAGCCTCTATTTCCTTAGCATCTTGCCCTTGACACACGAGTTCCCCTCCTTTCAGCAGAAAGGGAGAGGGAAAACATGATCTTGGACAGAGTGGCAGCGGGGTCTCCTTGGCAACCAGTCAATGTTGGTATGAAATGTGCCTCGCGCTGGGTAGCTCATTATAGGATACCAGGTTTGTTGAAGAAAGTGGGCAAAACACAGAATTAATGAATAAGAGCTCTGCTTTCAATGGTGACTTGGATAAAGAGTTTTTAATTTTAACTTTGTTGTAAGACTGCCTGTCATAATTTCAAATAAGAAAATTATATAATTACAAATAGATTAACTTCTGTTCATCAGAAAGGTTTAAAGGCACATGTCCAAACCTGTCTCAGTAAGGAGGTGATGTTTACTCAAGTTTCCCCTGTACACATACCTAGTAACCAGGTATAGAGCCAGGCCCTGTTTGTATTGTGATATGAACTTAATGCAAATTATTCTTGGTGATTTACTCAAAGGCTATGGATTTGGGTCCGGTGGACATTCCATGTATCACAGTCATGGTAAGGTTGTCCCCTGCCCCCATTCTTCACAGTATCTTAAAATGTAGTACCCTTCCCTTAAGCAATTTTATCTCTGCCTAATCTGTACGCCAGTGGTCCTGAAAGTGTGGTCTCTGGACCAGAATCATGGGAATGAGCAGCACCTGGGGAACTGTTAGAAATGGGACCCTGAAAACCTGAGTCAGAAGCCCAGGGTGGGGCCCAGCAGACTGTTTGAATTGCTGCTCTAACTCAGCAGTTTTCAACCTGAGTGCCCCAAGAAGTTTTAAAACAGGCACTACCTGACTATTTAGTCAGGGGCACTGATCTCTTTTCCCTTAGATTGTCAAATAAAATAATGGCAACAGCCAACTCCACAATATCTATCTGGTGTGAATGAATAAAAATTATACCTTTTTTTTTTTGGCCAGATCAGCAAAAAATATAATATCATTTTTGGTGCACTGAAGAATTTTAGTAATTAGTTTATATGTGCCATGAAATGAAAAAGGTTGAAAATTGCTGCTCTAACTCAAACAGCCTGTGACAATTCCAGGCCAGGTGAATTTCAGGGATCAATCCTCATATGACCTGCTTTATCAGAGTACCCTAACCCATCTCCAATTTAAACATTCTAAAAATAAAAGGTTTTTTTTTGTTTTTATTTTAGAAAAAGATAACAGTGGTGATGGAAGGCTGGGAAAATATAAACAAATCCACTTTACAGCAATTATAAGGTACCTAAGATGTGATTACAGATCATATTACTAGACATCAATTCCAGGTAATACTCTTACACTAAGAGAACGCCCTCTGGGAACTTGCCCCTATCTGTTTCTCAAACCTCTTTCCCACTGTTCTTCATATTACATTCTATATTTCAGGGACTTCCAATTGCTTAGGGCTCCCTGCATACAACCCATTTTTCTAGTTCAGTGAAATGTAGAAGTGCTTGGCCTAAAATACCCATCCTACTTTTTTTCTTTTTTAATGTTTCTTTATCTTTATTGTTGAAATCATTACAGATGTCCCCTTTTTAACCCCACTGATCCCCTCCACCCCTCACCCACCCCACCCCCAGGCCCTCCCCACACCAATGTCCACGTCCATGGGCCATGCCCATAAACATACAAGTTCCCTGATTAATCTCTCCCCACCCACACCCCCCTCCCTGCCTTCCCTCTGAGATCCCTCAGTTTGTTCCAAGCTTCTATGTTACTGGATCCACTTTGTTCATCAGTTTATTTTGCTTATTATATTCTACATATAAGCGAGATCATGTGGTACTTGTCCTTCTCTGACTGGTCATTTCACTTAGCATAATACTCTCTGGTTCCCTCCATGCTGTTCCAAAGGCCAAAAGGTCCTTCCTCTTCACAGCCGCATAGTACTCCATGGTGTAAATGTGCCATCCTACTTTTCTTGCTAACTCTTTACTTGGACAAACCCCCCAGAAAGCCCCTCTCCCTAAATCCTCAGAGTGGATTTATCTTTCTTTTCTCTCTCTCATTCTTTTTTCTTTCTTTTCTCTCACTTGCACAGCACCAGCAGCACACAGAAAAGGCTCTATACATTCCGATAGTCATTGCTATCGTCGTTATTTCAGGGCTGAGATTTGAGTTCTTACGTGCATTCCAGATAAGAAATATTTCAGTTTAGAGTTTTTCCAGATTGGAAAGGGTATATCTCCTGAATATATTCCCCTGGCAGGATTTTCGAGCTAATCTGAATTTGCATTTTTGGTTTTGTGTATATCAGGATTCTCAAAACTTTGAAAATATGATTACACTTGAAACGGGGACTTTTACATTAGATATGAAATTTTATACCTAATGGAGTGTGGGGTTATTTAAATGTAAGCACCTTCATAAATGACTGAAAACATTCTTTTCAAATCTTCAAAATATAGCACAGCCCTTTTACTTCTCCCAGAAGGAATAAATGACTCAAACAACATAATATAGTAGAAAGAGCCTGGACTGGAACCCAGGTGGCTTGGATTTGCCTTCAGCTGGCTGGTGGCTCTCTGACAAGCTGCCCGGCTCTCTGGTCCTTACCTTACCTTGATTAGAGGGAGGTTGCCGCAGGGACTTTAAACTCCCCTCTAAATGCCCTCTGGTGCTATGATTTTAAAGTAAAATGTTTTAAATGATCTAGTAAAGATGCAATCCACGGATGGAAGGGAGGAAGTGCAGAAGAAAGGGCTAGAGTGGGGTGTGACGTGTGATGGAAAAGCTCTGGGAAGAGGTGGACTCTTAGTCTTGGAGGAAGAGATGAGACGCCTCCCAGACTAGGATTCGAGGGTGAGCTGAACCGCCTCCGTGGCTATTTCATCCCCTTGCGGCTCTTACTTGTGGGAACTGGAGGAAGCAGGAGAGTCCACTGGAGTCAAGGTCGGATTTGCAGACTCCGGTCAGCAAGGACGAGTGGAAAAGGGGAGCTCTGCCAGCAGAAATGGGTTCCTGGGGTGGAGCGGGGGTAGGATGCTTAGGGGCTCTGATTCCTTCCTTTACATCTTTCTGGGGGGGGGGGGGAGCCAACAAAATGTAATCCTCTTTATGTAAAGCATTATTTTCCCAGGTCTGTTCTCTCATCTCCAAATCCTCATCTGACCTGATGCCGCCCCCTCTCTTTCTGTTTCCCTCGCCTTCGGGGCAGCCGTGATAAAGGCAGCAGAGTGGGCTTAAAAATAAACGTCAGTTTACAAAGTGCGGTTTGCTAAAAATGGCTTTATCTTTTCTGTCCCTGTCTCTGTTGCATTTTCTTTTATATTGCAAGCTCCTTACGTATACACATTCAAGCATTTGAGGTGCTTCAGTTTTAGCTTACTTGTCAGGTAGCAGTAAAATATGAGATATTATTTTAGGTTATAGAGAGGGATAGAAAATTATTATTATTATTTGTATTATTATTGTAACCCACAGAGGAGAAAAGAAAATAGGGACATTGAGAGTGACTCATTTCCCCGGGGTATCCTCCATGTATATATGAGCTACGTATGTTAATATACTCCTGTTTGTTTTTCTCTTGTTAATCTGTCATTTGTTACAGGGGCCGTGACTGAGAATTTAAAAGGGTAGAAGGAAAATTATCTGCTGCCCCCATGCCCACTTTCCAACACACACACACACACACACACACACACACACACACACTACAATGAATAAAGAGGCAGAGATAGAGAGAGAGATGCTACAAAGGATAAACACACTCCAGGGCCTGCACAGAAAGGTAGAGATGCTGCACTTAAATGAAGAGGAAACGGACACCAGAGACGTGCTTCATAGTGATCACTGCATCTTGTGAAGGCACAGTTTTGAAAGCCATGTTGCATTTTCACAAATACTTTAACAACATTCTTTACCTTCAACTGCCTGGGGATGGGATACAATATTTAGCCAAGGGCTGCTGCTTCTCTGTGTTGAAGAGAGACAAGGACAGTGCAGAAAGGGAGACTGAGTACCATTTGCTCCTTCAGCTGGTCCTTCAGCTGATGTACCATTTCACATACATTCTCAAAACTAAATGTTGACATCTGAATGGGATTATTAATATAGCCATAGAAGAGAGGAGCCAATAAAAGATTCAGGAATCATCCTAAGTCCCATTTATCTCCATCTTTCAATTTCTAGGCATATTTTCACAATCTTTGAAGGCATATTTTATGGTAGAATGAATACCTGTGCAGAAACCAAAATAACGGAAATAAATGGGAGAACATCTGGTTGATTCAGTCATGTTAAAATTTGAAGTCAAACTTGGCTTATTAATATTTATGACTTGAAAATATGTTCTTGGATTTTAACTAACAGTATCCAATGTGATATTTAAAATTGAATAATTTTTTTTTTTTAACAAAATATTTAAATACTGTGGCTCGAATTTTTCTTTCCAAAATAATCAAGCCTTTGAAAACTCATTTTATCACTTCTTATTTTTTCCTTAGGATAATAATACTTCATTTGGATATTTGCTCATCTCAAGTGTATGATTATAGTAAAGTTGTAGAAATCAATGTTGTTTGGCTGTTAACTTAATGCCTTTAAAATGTAAGGCTCTAGTAAGTAAAGATACTGTACTATGGTAGGTATACTGTGGATGTGAAAGTTGGTGTCTCTGCTGTGAGCTGTACTAGCCTCAGATGGGTTCTAGAAAAAAAGCTTAAAAGTATATATTTCAAGAGCTATATTGATAATAATTATAGTTACCTTTATTGAGTACTTATTTTTCGGCAGAGTCCTAAGTATTTACATGTATTATCCCATTTCGTGATCTCAACAAATTTTCAAGTTAGCTATTTTTTATCCCTGATTAAAAGATGAGGAAACTGAAGCTCATTGACTTTACAGAAATTGCAAAAGTCTTATACCTACTAAGTGGAAAAGCTGGGATTAAAATCTGTTTTTTGTTCTAAACTCCAGACTTCTATCTATTAGGTTAATTGATGTTATAAACATTTTAATCAGATAAAAGGGATTTAGTAACTTCTTTGGCATGACAAAGATATTTCATTAAAAATGTTTATTGAGAAAAAAACAATACTAACGCTACAAGACTTTGCATCTCTTCTATACGAAGATAAATCGTTGCCACTTTCCAGTTTGGAGTCTGCTGAGAATACTTGAAACTTTAGCTCAGAGAGAACCAAGGACAAGATGTCTGGGATATCGCTACCCTTTGAGAGACAAGCTCTACGAATATCTAAGGCAAAAGGATAGAGCGGGCATTAAAGGTCTATCTCCAGTTTGCAGAACTACCTACAGAATTCTTTCTTGACCTTATTTTAACTTGACCCCATTGTTTGTCCTTCCATTTCTTCACCTTACCCACCCTTCCAATCTGGCATTCTAGACCACAAACTGGAAAACAGAAAAGAGCAAGCACAAACTTTATAGGTTTGTTGTTTTTTCCCCCATGAATCAGATATTTACTCATCGTTACCTTTAGCCTAATGTATAGATTGGGCAGCTCATTCCTTTCACTCAGAGGCTCAGTCTTTATAGCTGGCTCGTAGTTTAGCTCATTCCGTAGCTGAAAGTACCCCTCATCAGGTATATCATTTTATCTGTCCTTAGACCGCCTACCATCGCTTTTTAATACCCCCTTTGGCCTCTACCCGAAGAAGAGGGGAAGCTCTGGATTTAAGTTCCCCCCACTCCCCAATGATCCTTGAGGTCGTCTTTGTAAAACATCCTCCTGATCCCCGGAGCAACTGCGCTCACGGTTTCCATTCAGGGACATGTCCATGAACGGTTCCTCCCATGTGGTGGTGCCCTGACCACGATCAGAAGCAGTTTTGTTACCACTTCCTTTCCCCTCATTCATGTTTTCACAAAACCACTTTCACTACCCTGACTCCAGGCCTGGCTTTTCTTATTTCTCTGCTTTAACTTTCTCTAAGGTAGGTCCTACTACTTTTTGTATTTACCTCTTTCTGATCTGTCGATTCTATTTAAAGGTTTCTTTTTTCCTTTTCATATGATCTGATTTTGACAACTTTGTGAGCACTCTCTGAAAGCTTCTGATTAAATACATTTCGTTCATTCTAAACATTATTTTACCTAAAACTGTGACATTAGAATTGTGGTTACTTCTGCTCCTTTTGGGACCCTCCCTATTTATGGGACACTTCATCCTCTGGGGTTACAAAGAGAGTCAGTGCTGAGCTGTGTTTCTAGCTTCAGTTTTCTGGTGTCCAGAAAGCTTATTCCTCACAAAAAACAGCAAGCATAGAGGCTCACTTGGTAGAGATTAGGTACTGCTATCTGTGTATAATTTTAAAACTGCACAGAGTCAAAACTAAACTTGAATAGACCTCTGAGATATCCATAGGGTACAGAATGGAGACTTTTTCAAATATGCTACTCTGCATATATAGTATTATGCATCTATAAATATATAATGTATACAGTGATGTTCTTATTTAGTAGGGACAAATAGTTGGCTTGTATTTAAAAGCTATAGTGAGTAAAAAAAATTATAGATATAATGCATACATATATAGGTGTACATGTGAATATAAATGTACATTCATATTAATCTTTAAATAATTGAATCACAACCAATGCACTTAAAGTGATCACACAAAGCCACACATGAGGAATCAACGAAATCACACTTATTCAAAGGTAAGGTGTGCTCCTGCTGGATAGAATGGTGAATATAATTATCATTATCTGCACTATTTAATTTTTTCTCACTTTCTTATCTAATTATTTTTATTTTTTGGCTACTTACTTAGAAGCAAAATAAGTTTGAATTCTCCTGAATGAAGTGTTATATGATCTAACAATACCCCATTCATGTTTTAAAAGGCTTGTCTCATCTAAACATGTCTAGTAATACTGGTTCATGCATCATTCCTGCAGTTTTAATCAAGAATTCTAATTTCATTTAACAAGAATAACGAAAGGGAAATCCATGGTTTAAAGCTGTACTTTTTCAGATCACTGCTCAGCTTGTAAGAATCACTCACGTTGTGGCAAATAATCTTGCAAATTAAACAAAATTTTGCAAAGACAGGCCTCTAACACAACAAATACTAGCTTGTTGTTCAGTCCTGCTTCGCCGAGCTTAAAATAACAATCAGACTTCAACTGTCATCTCTCCTTTCATTTTCAATTTCTTCTCTCATGTGGATCTTTATACCCACAAATCCACAGCCGACGCCCTCTGCTCCGCCACCGATGCCTGGGCTTGGCAGGCCTGCGCTCACACAGTGATGGAAGTGTCAGGTTGGGCAGTGTGTTTAGAAGGCGAACTGGGTTCTTTCTTTTGAAGCCGTGTTTGCTTAGCAAGCACTTCTTTTCTTAGTTCCTGTGTTTTTTGGGGGGTTTCAGGAGGTTAAATGGCAAGAGGCTATGGGCACTGGTTTGCCGTTTGCCCCATCTGAAATTCAAGTAGCCTCTCAAATCAGAGCTTTCACGGTCACAGAGGCCTCTTTTCTCCTTCGTAGTTTTGTCCTCCGCCCCCCCCCCCAAATAGTCATTGAAGAACAAACTTGTTTTAAGCGTCTTTTAGTTAGTCTGCTTCTGATTAGTTCATTGATTTCTTTCAGGTTATTTAAATTTTGAAATATGAATCAACTTACATTCTTTTTCTCTTTTCAGTTTCTTTCAGCAGAAGTATCTTTGGGCTATATTTAAGCTCCTGAGTTCATATCTTAATTCTATTGCCATAGATTGTCCCCTTGATAATCTTGTACTCTAGTGAACAGTCATTTCTAATAGGTTTAGGTCTTTCACATTCAATCGCTTGGTCTATAGGAAAAGGGGCAATAACAGAATCTATAAAAGAAGTCAAAAGTGATGATAACAGTAGCACATATTGAGGATATAGCACCAGTACTTCATACCTTCTCCAATTTAATCCTCATGTGGGGCAGGTTATTGTCTGTTTCTTATTGATGAAGAAAATGAAACCTAGGGAAGTTAAAAATTATAAAACATGTATTGCTAACATTTATTCACAAATACGTATTAAGCTCTTCCATGAGGCTAATTACACACAATAATTATTCCTTCGAAGTTTCATGTGTTCAGCTTTTTTCTACCTACCAATTATATTATTTTGAGGGTAGAGGCCGGGTTTCATACTTTTTCATGTCCTCATATCACTGTTAATAATGATCCTGCAACAAATAATTATTAAATTAAATTATTGTATTTAGACATAATTACCCCCCCCTCCACTTTGATCAGCATTTTTGCCACTTAAATAGAGCAAATCTCTACTGGGTGCCATTGCTGCTAGATTCCCTGGGAATCAGCAACTGAGCTCAAGATGATACTCTCCTCAGATGGACCCTGCAAAGAAAGGATTGCAAGAAAGTATCACCTTCCTCGACCTTACTTTACTCCCAGTAGGGGAAACGATGTATATTTCTTCATTTCTATCACCCATCTTTCCAAGTCCACATGAGAAAAACATGAATTTCCTTTTCAAATTTAATGCTGTGGGTAAGGGGCGGGAATGGAGGAAGTATATATTGAAGTGTAGAAATTGCATCACTGAGATGGAAATCAAAGGTAGAAGCTGATCTAAAATAAAAGGCAGGAAGGACCTCTTGGTTCTCTTTGCCATGGTCTTTGCATCAAGAACACTTTTGTTTCAGTAGGTCTTGGGACCATCACACATGGAAGATCACAGCCCTATTATGTCAGATGAGGACTTATAGCTAAGATTCTAGATAAGTGTGCCCTGCAGATGAGTTAGCTAAACATGCAACTATCAAATTCTAGACAGTGTCACAGAATCTTCAGGTACAGGCTACAATTAGGACTCAGCACAGTCCTGAAATAATTTCATAACTTTTTTCACTGGGAGTTTTCTAAATTGAGTGGTACCTTGTCATACTCCATCTGTATCGACTTCCATTCCCAGCAGGTCAGCCTAGTAGGTCTGGTGTTTTCATTCTGGGGCATAATGACATGATTCTCAAAAATTTGAGAATTTTTGAATTCTTACTAAAAAAAAGCAACAACGCTTTTCCTGATAAAATAAAAAACATTTTCGTGAACACATATCTGTGTCTCAGTTCTGTCTTTCGTTTTAAGAACTGACTGTCATTTCTACTCTACTCGTAGTTAAAGAGACAAAACTTGTGCTATAGCTTTTGGTACAAGAAAAAGCAAAGATTTATTTTTTCTAGGTTAAGCACCTGTAGCAAGAGAAAAAGTGGTGGATGTCATGTTAGAAATTTGGGGGTGAGGAAGTGAGCTCTCTTGGTTATAAAAGCTCAACTCAGTACTGTTTTGGTTACTAAAGTGCAAGGAAAACTAATTTATGAAACCGTAAATAATGGGAAAGAATGGAGTGGGGACAAGGGCAGCTCTGAGGATTAGAACTGGGGACTTTATTGCTGCCAGAGATCTCTCTTTCTTGCCAACGTTCCTCTCTGCTTTTCTCAGGTTTTGGGTCTTATATGGGCAGTCACAGGCCTTTTTCTGGATTCAGGAAAAGTAACTAACAGCCTCTAAGAAAACCATGTGGTTGGAGTTTAGGATGACACATTTGCTAAAGAAAATGAAACTTATTTCTAGAACAAGGGCAGGGGGAGATGATAAATAGGTAGCTAGGGATGGAGCAAAAATACGTTATTTAACACTAATCTATTGTATTAGTCTCCCTCCCACCCCAAATAACAAATTACCACAAACTCAGCAGCTTAAAATAAACTCATTTATTATCTCACAGTTTCTGTGGGTCAGAAGTCATGACCAGGCAGGGTCTCACAAGTCTGAAACCAAGATGTCATCCAGGGCTGCATGCTAATCTGGAGCTCAGAGCCCTCTTCCAGACTCACTAGTTGTTGGCAGAGTTTGCTTCCTTGTGGTTGTAGCACTAAGGTCCCCGCTTTCTTGCTGCCAGCCAGCGAGAAGGTATTTTCAGGTTTTAGAGGCTTTCTAGTGAACCCTGCCACATGGCCCAATTCAAAGCATGGCAGCTTGTTTCTTCAAAGCCAGCAAGAGACTTTGTCTCATTTTGAATTTCCCTTGTAGGGTTAGCCTTGGACCCTCCTGATTAAGGCAAGACTACCCCAAATAATCATCTTTTTGATGAACTCAAACTGATTTAAGAACTCAGCTGTATATGCATAATTCCTTCATCTTTGCTGTATAATTTAATCACAAGAGTAACATCCATTGTGATCACAGCTGCTAACCACATTCAATGGGATAGGATTATGCAGAGTATATATTCTGAGGGGTGAGAATCTTGGAACCTATCTTAAAATTATGCCTAAACATCTAAGTTTCCTGGAAATAGATACAATGTATAATAACTACAGAATGAATATCTATCTAGATATGGATACACACACATGCATCTATATAACAAATTATACAGAGTTCTATATAGATGTACTTGGGATAAACTTTATTTTTGTTTGTAAATTCCAATTAGTATTATGCTATGCAAACTTACTTCTTACATTTACACTTAGAAATGTTGCATAAGGAGTAATTTCTAAGCATCATTTATATGAAATTTTTGGTGTATAATTTTCTCTCACCTGTGCCTTGACATTTCAAAAATTGGCATCCAGCTGTCACTATTATCTGGCTTTATTTCTCTGAGGTGTCCTAGAGAAAATTATTTTAAACGTCCACTAAAACCAATTGCAGTATGTAAACCAGGGCCTCAACCCCCAATCTGTGAGTCATCTTTACTTCTTAAGATCTTGCATGAGGGCCAGTGATTGCTTTCAAAAAAGTGTGAATAGCAGTGGCCTTGGCAGACTTAGGAGGCTGTGGTCTTTGGGGAATCAAGGTGTTTTAAATTTTGCTATAGAACAAAGGCAGTACCTGGAATATCACTTCTTCTTGCAGTGCTAAAGTTTTTATTAACCTAATTATTACAATATATATGTATTGTGTATTTACTTTGTTCCTCAAACAGTACGATTGCCCTACAATTTGGGAATATCAGAGGAACTGGAAGAAAATGCAGCTAGTGACCTCAAGTTGCCCCTTAGGAAATCTATGGCTGATTCTGTATTAATCTAGCTTTTAATCAGCCAGATAAGTGTTTCCCTTTAAAAATGTTCTTCTTTTCCTTTCTTTTTCTTTTTTCCCCATTGAATATATATAATAACATGATTAACTAAATGGTCTTATAATACTTGTCTTGGGTGACTATTTTTAAAAGTATTTTAAGAAATGCTTCAAATCAAAACAGAATCACTGAGAGCTGCTTACTAAATTACAAATAGCTCGTTGACGATAAGGACGACGATGATGATAATGATAATGAAGGCTTTCATTTGTTTAAAAAATTTCAAATGTTTCTGAGGCTGTCAATAACTGCATATACTTAATGTTATGCTGTATTTTCTGATCCTAATATATTTTCTGTTTCTGTGCCATGGGCAGCATTTTGCATTGAGTATTTTTTTGTTGAGAGACACAGAGAGAAAAAATTAACCTTTTTTCTATAAATTTTTAACATATTTTTACATTGAATAAAAAGAAAAATATAATTAAAAAAATACATTTTGGTTGCCCCAAGATTGTTTTAATGTTTTGAGGCAAATCCAGTTTGGATTTATGGGAATCCTGTTCCTAAATTACTACATTAATAAACTCTGAAAGCACTCAAGAATTTTTGGAAGAATGACCATCTCTCCATGATGTACTCTGCAGAGCGCCTGGGAACACTGCTGACTCATCTGTGGAGACACCAGGAAACACCTCTCCTTCACCGAGCATGAGGCCTGTTTTCAAGGCCTGAAGGGTCTTAGGGGATGCGCACAGACCCGCTGCACCAGGCCTCATCAGTGTGCGGCATCTGTGCCTGAAGAGATCACGCGCGATACTTAATTAGCCTGGGCCTGGGGAGAGCAGCCATTCGTCCCCCGTCTCTAGTGTCTACCTTGGTGTTAAAAGGCTATATTTCTATCACTGTCTTCAATCCATTTAACTTTGTGTCAGACTCAGGGTAGGAAGAAGTGGTTTTGCTTATGACACGGTCTGAGAATGCAGTTCTGAGACAGAGCGTACGTGCAGCTTAGGTCACTACATGCCTATCAGCTTGTGGAACGACTCGCACTGTTTTTCCACTGCTGAGAAGCTGTCTGACTGTTCAGCCAGAAAAAGTCAGGCAAACTTTACATATCTCCTCCACGGCTCTCTTGACACAACCTCTGCAAGCACGCGGGGTTTGTTTTAATTCCTTAGCATGGTTCATGTGTTTCTTCTCTGCCTTCCTCTGTGGAAATTCCTCTCCTCCTCCCCCTTCCCCCTCTCCCTTTTACTCCCCCCCCCTTTCCTCGCCTCTTCCTTTACTTGCCCTTCCTTCCTTCCTTCCTTCCTTCCTTCCTTCCTTCCTTCCTTCCTTCCTTCCTTCCTTCCTTCCTTCCTTCCTTCCTTCCTTCTTTCCTTCCTTCCTTCCTTCCTTCCTTCCTTCCTTCCTTCCTTCCTTCCTTCCTTCCTTCCTTCCTTCCTTCCTTCCTTCCTTCCTTCCTTCCACTGCTATAAATGCTAGTGTTCAGGTTTCTGTGTGCACAGAAGCTTTAAATTCATTTGAATATAAATTCATTTGAATAAATAACAAGGAGCACGATTGATGGGTTGCACAGTAAGAGCATGTTTAGTTTCCTGAGAAAGTACCAGGCTGTGTTCAAAAATGCCTGCACCGTTTCACGTGCCCACCAGCAACGAATGAGAGTTTCTGTTGCTCCATGTTTATACCAGCATTCGATGTTGTCAGTGTTTTCAGATGTTGGACATCCTCTCAGGTATGTAGTGATATTCTTTAAATTGAGATATTTTAAACATATAACATTATTTTAGTGTTTGGAGGTACAATATAATGATTTGATATATGTATATATTGCAAAATGATTATTGCAATAAGTTAATATTCATCACCATACCTAGTTACAATTTTTTTTCTTATGATGAGGACTTTTAAGATCTACTCTCTTATCAACTTTCAAGGATGCAGAACAGTCTTGTTAACTGTAGCTACCATGCTGTACATTGTCTCCCAGTACTTATTCAACTTCTACTTAGAAGTTTCTACCTTTTGACCACCTTCATTCACTGCTGATAGTTCTTAGTATTCAAAACCCAGTTCAAAAACCATTTCCTCAATTTCCTCATAATCCCTTAAATTCTATTCTAATAAGCAATTCTATCAATGCCTAGTATAGATATTTTATGAATATACAGATTGTCTCCATAAAGAGATTATGAGTTCTATGAAGTTAAAGACTCTTATGTTACTTTGTTTTTAACTTCCCGTTGCCTATAGCATAGAAGGCCGTGCTCGACAAAATCTTTTCCAATCCGAATCAACAGAATTCTTTCTCCATTTCGATAGCTGCTTAAATTTATACAGCAATTTATAACTTGGAAAGAGCTTTCGTGTATATTTTCAGTCAACACTGATCTTTTTCATTCCACCCAATGGCCTCACTTTACTACGTGAGATATTTTCCACAGTGAAATGAAGGGAGCAAGCTGGGGGAGGCTATGTAAATAAGGGAAGACTCGACAAGATGGAAACTGGAGCAGAGCTTCAGGTAGATTCGAACCCCAACAGGGAGACGGAAGCTGAAAAAGTTCTATCATCTATTTTTTAAAATGTTGTTTACCTATTATTGCTGAGAATCACATCAGCCAAATAGCAGTAAATTATGTATAGACTCTAGTTGAAAAGATTTGGCTCATGTTAAGTCAATTATGATTAAAGACTGTGAAGACTGTGAATAAAAAAATATGTTCACCGGCATTGCTACAGCTCCTTTATTTAATGAAAATTCAGACTGTGCTTTAATGTTTCTCACTTTCTCATCAGAAAGACTCCTCTTTTCACACCACTCAGAACACTTTACTGACCTTCTTGGCCGAGGTCCTTGCAGCACCAGGAGGACAGGACAACATAGAAATGTGAACGGTGGAGTCCGTTTGTTCAATTAAAAGGAACATCAAATGCAAGGGATTTAATCAATTGTGACCTTGGGCTGCTCATTTAACTTCTTTGGAGCTCAGTTTACACCTTTGGGAAATGAGGGGCTTATTGTGCAGATGGTATTCATACATTTTTGCCCATAGAACATCTCTTCATGTAATTTTATATTCATACGACCCAGCGAGGTAGGTATTAGTATTATCATCATTTCATAGATGCAGGAAAAGATAAATAATTTGGTGACTTGGTTAAGGCAACACAGCTTGTAAGTGGTAGGGTGATGGGTCTGATTCTGAGCTTCTGTTTTTAAATACTCTCCCTTTTCTAACACCCAAGCTGCTTTGCTATCTATAGTTTGAAAACAATGTATATTCCACATTATCTTTTTGAAAGCCTTCAAAATAATACAAATCCAAGTATCTCATCTTACCAAGTTCAAAATAACATTGGCTAGTATTGTCATTAATTTCCTAGTGTGGATTTGTCCTGATCTTCTATACCCCAAAGGGAATGGTAATGAAAACGGAGACTTGTTACTTGTAGGATTTCTTTCTTTTTTAGACAACACAGGCAAATTGATAATATCAAAACTCATGAAGGGTGAGAATTTAGAATTTCTCCTGTTTTTCATATCTATTTCACTTTTTAGTTCACTGTCAAGTCAGGGCAAACACATATCTGGAAACAAAAGCTTACTGGTGGCGACATTTTCACATAGGATTTGATAACAGAACAAAGCCAGAGCCCATGTTTTCTATTAGCCGCCAGCCCTGCCACATAAACTGCAGATGTGGATGAATCTGGGCATTTGAGTTGAATTGGCCTCAAAACTATATTCTTAGAAGTACCTGCGAACTTCAAAGGGGATGTCAAGCCACCGATCAATAATCCAGACATAAAGTATTAGTCATTTACAAAATATTTTAATGGAAATGATTGCAAATAATGCACATAAAATTTCCATAAACAAGGAAACAATTTGGTGAAATGTGGCTTGTTTTAGCAGGAAGATCTCTTGACACATATTGTACTTCATAAAAATGTATGTTAATGTCAAAAACCACCCTGTTTCAATAGCCATCTTACAGCTTGTAGCTCGGGAATTTTAGAATACTCTTGGCAAAGATGTTACACACCTCTTGAAAAAATCTTTTCCAAATGTGCTTGTTGGAATTCTGTTTTGTGGCAATGATATGTATTATTGTTGTTTGTTATATACATTCCCTTTTACTATGTTATTATTTTTTTGTATTATCTGTGTTATACTTGGTCATGAAAACAGAAAAGTGCACCAAATATAAATGCACACAGCTCAGTAATGATATGAAGGAGATCACCTGTATAGCTAGCAACCCCATCAAGAACAAGAACACTGCCAGAGACAGAAAGAAGGCTCTTTTGGGTCCCCTCCTGATCACAACCCTCTCTCAAGGTAACCGCTATCTTGACTTCTGATGCAATAGTTTAGTTTTGCCTGTTTTTGAAACTATAAGCCTTGCATTCTTTTATGTCTGATTTATTTTACATTGTTTTCAAGATTCATCTTATTGCTGAATATGATTATATTTCATTTATTTTTATTTTTGTAATAGTATTTCATTTGATCAACATACCACAATTTATTTATCTAATTACTGCTGGTGGACATTGGGGATGTTTAGATTTGGGGGCTATTAAAATATGCTATTGGAGGACTGCATTCTAACAAACATGGGGTATCAGGATGTGATAAGTCATTCCACCTGCAGTAACAACAACAAAACTAGAAAAGATATACACAGTGGTACCTCGGTTTTCAAACGTCTTCGTTGAGGAACATTTCGGTTTACAAACGCCATAAATCTGGAAGGAAATGCTTCAGTTTTCGAACACACCACGGTAGTTGAACCTGCCACACGGCTTCCACTGAGGGCAGGATCCTGAGGCCCAGCTGTCGGCTGTGGATCCCTCGGTTTTCGAACTTTTCAGAACTCGAAGTATCTCCCGGAACGGATTACATTCGAAAACCAAGGGACCACTGTAACTGTTTCCATATACATTGGACATTAGGCAATGAAGACCAGTGATCCCTGTGAGATGGGAAATACATGAAGTGTTAAAAAAATTACCCCAAATTATTGGCTTTAGAAAGTTTGCAGGCCTTTGTGCAAGAAAGAAATTCCAGGTAGACTCCCTGAGTCTGCAAAGGTGAGTACAGGAAAAAAGATAGCCTCATAGAAAGAGGATTCTGGGGATCTTGAAGGTGCCCCTTGACTATACAGGAGAACACTGACCAGCACACTCATGTAAGGAATCTACCTGGGGCAAGAGAAAGAACTACCAGAGAATATTAGGGGGGAAATACCTGCCATTCACCTAGGGCTGGGAATACAGCCTGATCCCCCCAGTTTGAGTGAAAGGCCTGATTATTCACAGGGCACTGGGTAAAGTCTGTTGCCCTGCTCCCACCCAATGCATCTTAAAAGCAGGACAAGATACACAATTTGCAGGACACAGTGTAAAATGGAAACACCTGGTCCCTTATTCAAAACTATTAAGACTTTCAACTGGCAAGGGTAGAATGCAAAGCCAAGCTTAGCCTCTCTAAGCACTGGGCCATATGTGACGGACCAGGTCACAAGCCCATGAAGCAGCCCTGCTTAAAAGCAAGGACTGAAAGGATCAAACTGCTTCCCTGTAACTGTGCTTGCCTCTCAAGCTCTTGCAGATCTGTTGTTGCTGTCTGCTTTTTTCCCCTTTCATATTGTTTTGGTTCTTCAGATACATGATTATCTTGGTTAAATACTGGATATTGTATGTGAAAAGCTGTAGAAATAATTTCTAACCCAGATTGATAATGTCTTCCTCCAGAGAGGATATGTGTTTTTCTGGCAACCTGTTTGGGACAATAGAAGGTAAGATTCCCTTAATCTATTTTCAGGGATTGAGTGTTAGGCTTTAGTTACCGCAAGAGCTGATCCAACTTCGAGTCAGCATTATTCCTAGTGTGCAGTTCTTCACAATTCCAAACAGAAGCTTTTAAGAGATCTTGACTCTAGTAGGCCCTGGAGTCCAATCTTCTATTTTCCCTTTTTGTCCCCTTGGTCCTGTTTGTTCTGATCAGCTTTTAGCTACCTTTCCTCAATTAGCAACTAACTGCCCCTAGGGAAAACATGTTCCCTCACAACTCTCAAAGGATATTCTGAAAAAAATCACTTTAGTTGGTTTTAAGCAATAACTTTATTTTTAAGAGGAAGTGACAAAATAAATTTCATGCTTTCTACTGTGCTAGATGCTTTAGAAAACTCATTTTAATGTTATTAACGACCCTAGCAGGTAGGAAGTAGTATCCTCATTTTAGACAGCTGGAATCCCATTCTCGGGTTAAATGAGGTACTCAAAATTAAAGGGCTAGTGAGTGATAGAGTCACAGTTTAACCTTGGTCTTGCTAACTTCAAAACCCATATTCTTTAAATAAAACTACATTCTCTCATTTAACATAATGTGGATCGCAGACTTTACAAATATTTTATAACTGCATTTAAAAGAGTAAAATAGCTAACAGTGTCAAGCATGGTCTTCCATGATGACACTCTAGTAAAGGACTGATTTTAAAATTTATTCTAGTCAGTTAATTAGATGATAGAGATTTCTGTCCTTATATGGAGGTAGATTGAAGACTCAGTGGGTGAATCTTTTACAAATACCTTTGTGACGGAGTGCAGTCCTGGGTCTCTCTGACTCCATCCTTTTGGGGCCTGTTTGTTGGTCCCTTGACCTTCAGGCTAGTGGCTCCTGCTTTAGACATGCTTGTCATTAGAGGATTTGCTTGGGACTTAAGTTTTTACGTAAACAGTCCTCCCCATTTTCTCTTCCCTTGACATAAAAGAAGTCTGAACTCTATACTGTGTTTTTTTTTAATGTATACCTTGAATCACTTTTGTCTAAAAAAATATGCTTTTATTGATTTTTTAGAGAGAGTAAAAGAGAGGGAGAGAGAAAGATGGAAACATCCATGAGAGAGAAACTTTGATCGGCTGCCTCCTGCAAGCCCCCTCCCCTGGGGATCTAGCCCGAAACCTAGGCATGTACCCTGACCAGGAATTGAACTGGTGACCTCTTGGTGCAAGGCAGGACCCTCAACCAAGTGAGCCATACTGGCTGAGTTAAACTCTATACTTTCTTATGATAGATTTGAAGATTAGAACTCCCATCTTCTCAGTTGGCACCTTCTCAATCAATAGAGTTTCCTTACTCCAAACTCTGATTTTTTAGCTTTGGCCTTTTGAAGCTTTGGGCATGTGGACTTTGGGCCAGTAACACCTATTCAGTAATGTGCTGCAATTAAGAGGTATCTATTTTACAGCAAGGCGAACCTGTGTGTGCACATGTGCATGTATGTCTGACCGAACTCAGAAAACAGGAAAGGAATTATTTCAGTCCATCTTTTATCACTTATGCTCTGTATTGGGTGGGTCTGCTGGCTGAAAGTAGTAATAACCTGGCAGTGCATTACACCTTTATGCTGTTTCTGAACAGCTTCGAGGGTCTTAACAAATCTCTGAAAGCTATGGCTTTGTCATAAACTCTGACACAAAATCCAATATGATCTTTTCATAAAAACTTGGCCGTAAAATATTTATCATTTATAAGCACAAGCATAAATAGCCAGGCTGTTTTCATCTAATTTTACAGCAGTATTAGTGTTACCACATCCAAAAGAAAAAAAATACAAATCCAATTTTAAAAACACTGAAGGTGTTCTGGTTTACAAATGCAGTCATATCCCCATCACACTGAAAACATCCCTAAAATTTCCCCTCATAAATTTCCTTATCTCCAAATTCCCACTTCATAGAGGAGCTACCTAAAGCTCTGTCTTTCTTATCTCTGCCTCCCAGCCCCTCCTCTGGCTGCTGCTTCTTCGGTATGTAAAGTAAGTTATAATGTGGTGAGTTGCAGTCCGAATATAGCCAAAGGGTATTTGGAGTTTAGCTTTCATGGAATGTTGAATTAGTTGCCAACCTTTTCTGAAAGTCAGGATATCTCCTGTTAAAACCCAGATATCTGCCCGGCCGGGCGTGGCTCAGCAGTTGAGAGTCAACCTGGGATCCAGGCTATCGGGGTTCAATTCCCAGTCAGGGCACATGCCTGGGTTGTGGGCTAGATCAATGACTCATCATTGATGTTTCTCTTTCTCTCTCCCTCCCTCCCCTTTCCTCTCTCTGAAACCAATAAAGATATATTTTTTTAAAAAAATCCAGATATCTGAGTATCCCTTGGCAAACCAGAAGATCTGGTGACCCTATGGTACAAAGCAGTTAGCAGTCCCCACTCAGCTCCTTAGACATTCAGATTGGCCTGTGTAGTAAAGGGGGCCAGGCTAAATTATGTTTCTCTTACTTGCATCCAACTCATTCAAATAAATATAGATAATAGATTCCTTAAAATGTGGGGAGTGAGGGGGTCTGAAATGGGCAAGTATAATTACTCATAATTTAAATGTTTCCATCACATGCAAATAAAAAAAAAGTGCAGTGCCTGTCCCTTAACAATCTACAAATAGTGGCAGTGTCATGTTCTCAGGCCTCAGCTCTCTCACGCTAGATAGGCACATCTATTATTACTCCCCAGGCTGTTTAGGGCAAGGCTCTTTGAAAAGGGGAGGGTAGGGGTGATACTGGACTGTTTTCTGTCAAACCTGTCAAACATTATCCCTCATGATGTGAAATTCTGTTGTGTAGGTAACATAGAGACCTCAATTTTCCTAGAGGTTCTCTGTAAAGGAGAATTTTCATATTTTCTCACCACACATAATATAGCGATTTGCTCTCAAGTTCAGCATATAATTTTTTCTCCACAGGCAAGCTTCTGAGGCATTTTGCTAATGTAAGTATTTGAATGGTGTCGTTTTCTTAAGCGACAGAGAAGTTAAACTGAAATCCAACAAGGGATGGTAAAGGCAGAAAGAAGAAAAGAGGTATAGGAACTTGCTGGGGTGAGAGAAGTAGGAGATAAATGGATGTTATAGGTTATCAAAGAGGGAATAAAAAGATCTGAGGTACTTAGATAGCAGGATACAAAATACACATGCATATAATTTTCAGCATTTGGATTTCAAATATAAAAAGTAAAAAGCAAGAATTTTTATGGTTTGGAAACCTGTGGACATTAATTTATCAAGATACTAGAAGTTAATGGGTCCTAGATACAGCTGTGTTGTATTATACAGAATTTGACCTAGGCAACTATCTTACCATATTCACAGTCCCCCACATTGCCTGAATTTTTTTTTTTTTTATCCTCACCTAAGAATATGTTTTTATTGATTTGAGAGAGAGAGAGGGAGAGGGAGAGAGAGAGAGAGAGAAACATCGATATGAGAAAGAAACATCTATCAGTTGCCTCTGGTACATGCCCCAACTGGGGATCAAACCCACAACCTTTTGGTATAAGGAACGACACTTCAACCAACTGAGCCACCCAGCTAGAGCCACATTGCTGAATTTTAAGGTACTTAATAATGAAAAAAACACTTAGGATAGGTGTTTAGATTTTGCAATTCAAATTTATATTAAGTCTATTATAATCACACTGTGCTTGCTGCTCCTCAAAACATCACAATCTTGCTCTATGATCTACGACAAGTATTTTATTTTTTAAATTTTTAAAAATTGTTGTAAAATATATTATCATCTTAAACATTTTAAAGTGTACAGTTCAGTAGTGTTAAGTGCATTCACTGTGTTGTGCAACCAATCTCTAGAACTATTTTCAGGAACAAGACTTTTAATCAGAGAAGTAACATTTTTAAAATGAATTATTTTAAATAATAATTCACTTTTAAATGCAATAATAATAATGCCCTTCATAAAAGGGTTGATGAATATATTGATATGTGCCCCAGGACTTAATGTGCTTTTTGAAATATAAAGTATTTTATTGCAAGGTAAATATAAACATGATATCAGTATAGTGTCCTTTTCACCATGATTGATTCCAAATATATAATATGATTAAAAAAAAGTATCACTGGATACCTTGAAAACTAATGTTGTATATTACCTCTCCCCTTGGCATCACTCCAGTCTTCCCCAGGCCACCGACGTCCCTCCCTCTGCAGGTGAGTCTCCTACAGAATTTCAATGGAGCTTAGAACATGCTGTCCTTTTGCCCTGTTATGGCTTTTTTTCCTACATATCTACTTCATATTTTTCCCCTCTTCCTGATTCTCTTTCACCTAACAATTTCATTCTAATATTTTATAGTTATTTACCTTTTTTTCCTTTTTCCTGATTTCATATGTAGGGGTGGTATTTCTTCCTGTTCTTTCCTTTTGTTCCCTTCTCTTTCCTTCCCTTTCCTTCTTTTCCATTCATTCTTTCACTCACTTATCTACATGACTTACTTTTTTTTCTTATTTTGTGTATGTGTAAAAAATTTACTGCCATGTGTGCAGTTCCACTAATCTTCAAAAAACAAGATATAGCCTTGAGAATAAGAAAGGAACTGTGTATAACCTAAACCTTCCTCACCTGCCTCGTCCCCGCCCACAAGGGAACAGGGTCCAGCCCCTCCGCTCTCTCACATTTCTCAGGGGTGCAGTGCGCCCCACAACACTGGCTCCCAAGCTCCTTGTGGCTCCTGAGGCTGTTTTCTGTTCTCCGCCCAAGGATGCACCAGGTTCTGCAGAGCGCCATTGATACAAGACTGTTGAGCATCACAGGCTTTAACGTGGACGTGGTCAGGCCGCTGTGCCAATGCATGTGACCTTCCTTTCTATAGGGCTTACAGAGCTGCGATCAGGCTGCTGGTCTCTACTGTGGTCTGGCCAGGTTGGCAGAGGGCTCTACCCTGGAGCTCAGCTTTACACAGGCTCTGAGGAAGAATTCAGCTGACACTGTTAAAGTTCAAGCGCATAAAATGCCAGGCATGACAAGACAAAAAGATGCTCTTCTGGTGACAAATAAGCAGGAGCCAAGAGGCACAATAGTCAACTTCCATCAATTTTATTTCCATCTGTTCATATCCACTTAACTACCCTGAGTTTATTTAGAGAATATTATCCATGGCAACAAACTACATCAGTTCCTCCGAGGAGTTTGTAATTTTTCACGAAAGACTCAATGAAAATTCAAAACCAAGAGACACCACAGTATAATTCCCAAGCTAGTTATTGTTAATTACAAAATAAAATTAAATCTGCTGAAGGGAAAGCAGTAAATGCACTCCACTCTTTTAAAAGTCTTTACAAGGAAGAAGTGTAAATTTCTTTAGAAAGAGACTCACATGTAGATGATTATAGATGAAGCCAACAAATCATACTTAGTTACCGCTTCGCAAATCCTGAATTTCTTCACTTTATCTGAACAAAACCAGTGTTTATTATTGTCAACCCTATGAGCAAATAAAAATATTGTGCTTTCCCCTCATTGCTGCATCAGAAATAACTCTCAATGAACTTTTTTATGTGAATTTTTTTCCAACTATGGCATTTCACAAAGATGTCTCCTGACATGTATAATGCATATTACTGTCAAAAAATTAAGAGACAGGCCTGGCTGGACGTAGCTCAGCGGTTGAGCATTGACCTACGATATGGGAGATCGTGATTCCATTTCCATTCAGAGCACATGCCCAGGTTGCAGGCTCGATCCCCAGTTGGGGGCATGCAGGAGGCAGCTGATCAATGACGACTTTCATCATTCATGTTTCTATCTCTTTCTTTCCCTCTCCCTTCCTCTTTCTGAAATCAATTTAAAAAAAAGAAATTTAAAAAACCAAACATTAAGAGGCAGAAATGGTTTTAAGTCAGGAAATGTGTGTAGTTACTATGAATAGTCACTGCCAAAGACACCACAGAAAACGGAGAAAAAGGGGAAATACCTCGGCTTACCTGCTTGTCCTGTCCTTCAATCCTTGGCCACTGCCTTTCAATTGGCCAAGCCTACCAAGAAGCTGGGGGGCAGAAGAGCTTAGAAAATATTTCCTGTGGAACAATAGCAGAGCTGGGGAAGGGAAAGAAGGTATTTGAAGGAGACTGACAAACAGTCTTTTATCAAATGATGTTAGATAACTGAGACAGGAAGACTTGTAGACTTATTTGTTAACTCTGGACACCAAAGTCCCACAACATTTGTCACAGGCATCCATCTACTTCAGTTTCTCTACTCACTTCCTGGAAAGTTATTTGAGTTTGGGTTGATAAAAAAGACCACAGCAAGATGAGAATTGATACGTGCTTCACAGAATAAGCTATATGCTGTTTCTTAGATGAATGATATAAGCATGATACACACATACCTCTTTTTCAGATAAATCTATGATTATTGATATAATTTTACTGCTATACTGTGATTTACTACTAATCAACAACCTTCCACCTCGCTGCCCCATAGTTATTTGTGAAAACCCTTAAGTAGGTGTGGTTAATGTAAAAGTGAGTAACATTTTTGTGTTCAGAGGCCTAACCCAACTGTAGGTTTTTTTTAGAAAAAAACCTGTGGTTTATTTGTACGTGTTGTGTGTGTGCTTATGTGGGTGAAACAAGGACCAGAACTCTGCATTTGTTGAAGGAATGAACCACCCTGTGCTCCAGAAGGCGAGGGAGTAGCAGGAGCCAAGGCTGGAAGGGTCCTGGAATGGTGCGTGAGCTTTTGTTTGGGAAAAATAGGTTCCAGTTCCAAAAGGCTGTAGCTGATGGTACCTTTCCTTCCACCCACTACTGAGAGTAGGACATTAGGAGCCACAGCCTATTTTATTCAAGTCGTCCTCTCCCCAAAGGGGAGAAGGGAGTAGAACATGGAATCAGTGTTTGTTTGTTGCTCTAAACATTGTAAGATGTACTATATTCTTCACCACCTTTAATGTTTCTTAACACGTTTCTGATGCAGAATTCTTAAGCCCAAGTGGCAGATTAGAAAATCGATACTAAGAAAAATTAAGCAACTCACTGAAGGTTACATAGCAAGTAACCGGTAGAGTCAGCTTTTTAACCCAGGCATGGAGAACTGAAAAGAAAATATTGTACAGTGTCTCCTGATGCTCACCCAGGATGCCTAAAATCACTGAAGTGAGTTAGAGGACTCCGCTTCATGGAGCAGTCTAGAGCGCCGTCACCTAAGTGATCACCCCAAACTCTTCCCAGTTGTTTGAAGTGTTCAATGGGAGAGGAGCTTATATCTCACAGTTACAGAGAAAAGAGAGCCTTACAAAGCAAATTGGACTGTGATTCAGTAAGTATTAGTGTGAATAGTCTAAGTGAATGTGCCAATGACTTCTTTCAGCTTTAAATAAAAGAGGGAGCTAGCATGCAGAGGGACTAAATGCACCAGAAGTAGGGACAGGCCAGACTACCAAAGAGAGAAGAGGGGCAGAGCAGTGGTGCTGTGCACACTGAAGACAGGTTTCAACAACTTGGCAGTTTTCTCGTAGTCATTCTTTCTAATCTTCAACTGTAGATGGAAAAAGCAAAGCTGGGTTCCTGCTACTTTGTGTTGAGGGAAATATCTCCCCGATTCTCCCACTAGATTACTTCTTTTATCTGCTGCTAACATCAAGCTTTGAGTTGGAATTTGTTTGAGAAAGGGGGTCTTCTGGGGGGGAAAAACGTCTGAATACACAAACCTAGAATGTTGTTGACAGTTAGAGAAAAACCGCTGACATAAGGATTGGGGAATCCAGTTTTATTCTAGTTCTTTCTCCTTCTAAAGGGTGGGAAAATTGTTTAACCCCCCAAACCTCCCTTCATTTGTTAGTGGCACCAGGATCTCACTAATTAGAGTCCTGCCAGCTCCTACATCCTGTGTTTCTTCCATGGAGAGATGCATTTTCCAGTCTAAATTGATTCTTTTTTAAAAATATATCTTTATTGATTTCAGAAACAGGAAAGGAGAGGGAGAGAGAGAGAGAAACGTCAATGATGAGAGAGTCATTGATCCACTGCCTCCTGCACGCCCCCAATTGGGGATGGAGCCCGCAACCCTGGCATGTGCCCTGACCGGGAATCGAACCCCGATCGCCTGGATCCTAGGTCGACGCTCAACCACTGAGCCACACCCAGCCAGGCCAACTTGACTCATTAGTCCCCTTTGTTGTCGTCTCTTCAGGAACTGTAAATTGTTGGCGCCTGTATTATTGGAGGATGACCGAGCATGCTGAGCTGCGGTTAGCTATAGGTTAGCAGCATTCTGAGGTGTGCTAGTTCTAATTGTTAATTCTAATTAGGTTGAGTTAGCATGAGGAGAATTTGTTCCTGAACTTCCTTCTTCTAAAGCTTACAGAGTTGACTGTGGACCTGTTAACATTATCTGGGACCAAGATATCACTGTCAGACTCTGTTATAGGGACCCACATAATTTCTTCACCTCCTAATCCTCCTGGGAGGCTTTGGACTGGGACACTTGCCCTGCCTCTCCAGAATACAGGAGGGAATCTCTAGGGGGGACCCAGGAAAGCTACGGAGATGGGGCTGGGTACCTGTTTGTGCACTGATACATCAAACCCACCCAGCAGGCACCAGTGTCTCTGTCCATATACCAACTTTACAGAGCCTTGTTAGTGCCCAGGAATATATGGCTAGACTAATGAAGGCTCTTTTTATTTTATTCTAACAATTTTGTTTAGTGTGAGCTTTCCTGATAGTGACCTGTGTAGATAATAATGGATTTGTTTAGGAGCTACAATTATGATAGAAAATAAGACAAATCTGCTGGTCGAGAGATGCAAGTTTAATTCTTTTCTATTGATTTCCTTTTTTATTTACAAGGATATTCAGGAGGTTTATAATGAGGAACCTTTCTAGAATATGAGTTGTAGGGACTTTTTCAGCTGCCTTGGATATAGAGCATGTAAAAAATAACTAAAATAAAGTACAGACTTTGACTCCAGATAATAATGTTAGAAGGTGTCTGTGATCCATGAGATATTCTGAGTTTTGGGTGAGAAATGACAGGATAGGTTCTAGTTCATTGATTGGCTCCTAAGCCACTCACAGCACAGTGGTAACAAGAAAAATACACAAATCTAATTGTTTATTGCTACTCTATTTATTCAGCAAATATTTATTGAGTCTGTACAGTGTGCCAGGCACTGTATTAGGTTCTGTATGAATAAGACATATGTTTTAGGACATAGTGTGAATAAGACATTTTGACAATATCTCTGCACTCATGGATATTATTTTATTGTCGACAAGACAGTAAACAAATAAAGACTCCCCTACTACATAATGTAATATCAGATATTGACAGTGCTCTTAAGAAAAACAAATTAGATAAGGTGATAGAGAAAGAGGATTAGGGTTATCATGAAATGTGGAGTCCTTTCTGACAAGATGGCATTTCAGCAGAGATCTGAAAAGTTGAGAAAGCAATGATATAAATATTTGAAAAAAATTAAGATATTTGTCACTACTCTTATTTTAACACTATGGTTGACCATTCTGTTTCCTACACTTAGCATACCCTCTTCTTTCACAAATTTTGGCATTGAAGGCCCAGTCTATAATACACCTTGTTTCTTAGTACCATCTTGGGAAAAATTCCTCTTGTTGAGTCTAAAGATCCCCTTCTTGACTTTATCATACAAAGAATAATTTTTTCTTTATTTTGGGAAAAATAGAATTAATCAGTGTGACAACAAAGTGCATTGCATGAGGCTTGGTAGGTTCTTTCTTGAAAACAAAATATCATGATAAGTAATCTGAGCAGCATATTTGTGAGAACTTTCTTTGCACATAAATTATTCTTCCTTGGTTTGTTATTGCTTATACCTAACATTAGAAAAAGTCTATCCCACTGCAACTGCTTCAGATGAGGTTCCAGAGTTATGACTAAATTTTATCACTTCCCATCATTCCTCCACAAGAGAAACTGGTAACTACAGACAGATGCCAATGTGGCAGACAGAACCTCACACCTGCCCACGAGGATGAGAGAATGGGTGTCCTCATCAACAGGGACTATTTTTAAAAGCTTTTTTTTTTTAATTGTGGTATAAAATACCACATCAAAACTTACCATCGTGACCATTGCTAAATGTGTAGGTCAGTAGTATTAAGTATATTCACATTGTGCAACCAATCTCCAGAACTTCATCTTAAAACTGAAACTCATTACCCATTAAACAATAATGCATCTTCCCGTCCCCGCAGCCCTGGGAACCATCATTCTACTTTCTGTTTCTTTTGAGTGTGACTATCTAGCTACTTCTTATAAGTAGAATCATACAATATTTGTCTATGAATGGCTTATTTTACTTAGCATAATGTCTTCAAGATTAATCCATGCTGTAGCATTTGTAAAAATTTTCTTCTATTTTAAGGCTGAATAATATTCTATTATTTGGAATAATATTCCATTTTGTTTATCCATTCATAAACAGTTTTATTAAGGTATAATTGATATAAAGTGAACTGCACACATTTAAAATGTAAAATTTTTAAGGTTAGACATATGAATACATCCATGAAACCACCATTACAATTGAGATTATGAACATATCTGTTGCCTTCAGAAGTACCTCGTCTCCCTTTATAATCTCCTCTTCTACTCTTCCCACCCCCTGGCTTCAGGCGACATCTGATTGGCTGTCTGCCGCTACAGCTTAGTTTACATTTTTTAGAATTGTTTCTGTCATTCAGTGTAATTATTTTGAGATTCATCTATGTTATTGCATATAAATGGAGTTCACCCTTTTTATTGCTGACTAGTATTCCACAGTACCAATATAGTTTGTTTATGCATTTGCCTGTGATAGATATTTGGGTTGTTTCTATAAATTACAAATATGTAAGTATTACAACTACAATTACAAATACATGTGTGCTAATGACATTCACGTTTAAGTTTTTGTATAGATATTCTTTTATTTATCTTGGATAAATGCCTAGGAGTAGAATGGCAAGATCATACTCTAAATGTACATCCATTTTAGGAAAGTGTCAAACTTGTCCAAAGTGGTGAACAATGGTCCATTTCTACCAGTAGCATATAATAGTTCCGGTTCCTCCACATTCTTGCCAATACTTGCTATGATCAGTCTTTTAATTTTAGACATTCTAATAGGTGTGCAGTGGTATCTCTTTGTGGTTTTAATTTGTTTTTCCTAATGCCTAATTAAGATGAGAAAAAGAAAAGATGAGTATCTTTTTATTTGAGTATTTGCAGTCCACATATCTTTTTGGTGAACTGTACAAATCTTTGGTTCATTTTTGTTGTTGTTACTGCTTAGTTTTTATTTCAAAATCATAAACATAATTCTGCAATCCAGCCAGATTTGGAGAATGACAAGGAAAATATGGAACCCAATGAACAATGGCAAGAGCACACAGATTATAGGATATTCTGAGTGGATGGGGTGACAGGGTTCTCTCCTGAGCTACAAAAGGAATGGGCTGGTGGTTGAGATAAATCACAAGCCAAATTTGTTAGAGTTGTCCACAGTCAGCAATGGTGATCTTCTTGCTAGTCTTGCCATGCCTGGACCCAAAGCACTCCAGGCTTCCACAATATCCCTGCTTTCTCTCACCTGGCTGGAGACCACATGCTTGCCATCCAACCACCCAGTCTTGGCAGTACAGATGAAAAACTGGGAACCATTGTATTGGGTCCAGCATTTGCCGTGGAAAAGATCCCAGGACCCATATACTTCAAGATGAAATTCTAATCATCTAATTTCTCCTCATAGATGGACTTGCCTCCACACCCCATGCCCTTATGGCATGTGAAGTTAACACCCTAGCACATAAATCCTGGAATAATTCTGTGAAAGCAGGAACCTTTATAACCAAATCCTTTCCCCAAGTGCTTAGAGCACAAAAGTTTTCTGCTGTCTTGGAATTTTGTCTGCAAACGGCTTGAAGGAGATGCAACTCAGAGGCTCGCCATTGATGACCATATTGAAGAACACAGTGGGGCTGACCAAGACTGGGTTGAGGCATCTTCAGGGTGGTGACATCTGCAAGGCCTGGTTTATTTTGTTGTTGTTGTTGAGTTGTATTCTTGTTATTGAACTTGGGGCTTTTTAAAATGTATTCTGCACACAAGTCCTTTAGCAAATACATGATTCGTAAATATTTTCTCCCTATCTATGGCTTACGTTTTTATTCTGTTAATTGTGCCCTTCAGAATATAGAAGTGTTGTTTTTTATGAAGTGTAATTTATTTATTCTTTTCTTCTATGGATGATGCTTTTGATGTCATTTCTAAGAAAACTTAGCACAATCCAAGTTCATAAAGATTTTCTTTTATGTTTTTTTTCTAGAAGTTTTATAGTTTTAGGCTTTACATTTAGGTCAATGATCCATTTTGAGGTGGTTTGTTTTTTTAAAAATATATAGAAATAGATTAAAGTTTTTTCTGTTGTTTTGTTTTGTTTTACTTACTTGTTTTTGTTTTGGCATAAGCATATCCAATTGTCCAAACACGATTTGTTGAAAGGCTATTCTTTCTTCACTGAGTTGATCTTGCGTTTTCTCAAAAGTGAGTTTTCTGTATGGTATATGTGTGTGTATTTCTGGACTCTTCTGTTTTATTGTTCTGTTTTTCTGTTTTTATGCCAATTCCACACTGTCTTGGTTACTGTAATTTAAAACCAGAAAGTCCTTTCTAAGTTGTTTTAATTATTTTCTGCCTTTTGCATTTCCATATAAAGTTTAGAATTAGCTTGTCAATTTCTTCAAAAAAATGCTGTTGGGATTTTGGATGGGATTGTATTAAATATATGGACAATTTGTCGAGCGTTGGTGTTATAAAAAATATTGAGTTTTATGATGCGTGAACATAATGTATGTCTCTTGTATTTTAAAAAAACTTTTTTTTTTCTTTCAGCAATATACTGTAGTTTTCAGTGCAGAGGTCTTGAACATATTTTATTAGATTTATAGTTAATATATTATAGCTTTTGGTGCTATTGTAAATAACATTTTTAAATTGAAATTTCCAATTTATTTTGCCAATATGTAGAAAAACAATTGATTTTTGTATGACAGTCTGTCAGATCCTTTTAATAAGGCTTGTGGTGACACACACAATGGAGCTCAGTACTTTTACTGAATCCCAATTAAACATTGAAGTGATTGTCTTGACTGAGTAATCCATTTGTTGAGTGTTAAGTCTGCAGCTCATCCTAGTCCTGTGAACTGTCTGTGGCAGAAGGTTATGACTCTTGTTATTAAATCAGACTTAGGAAAGAATTTAGAGGTCTTGTTTTGTTTCCTTCTTAGGAAAAAGAAGAGATTCATTAGGGATATTTTGAGAATGTTCGGAAAGCATTTCCTCCCCTCCCCCCATAGATTCATAATAACACCAGAATGGACAGGTGAGGAAGACATGCCTCCATCCACTGGTTCATTTTCTAGAGAAGACATCCCCAGACAACCTGATAACAATCATATATGGGGGACACAGTGAACAGGGGTAGAAGAATCCACCCTCATCTCATCTTTTTTGAACCACTGGTAGAGTAGCTGAGTGAGAGTGCAGAATGGAGATGGCAGGAGGGGCTGGCACACAGGATAGTGAACCAGAACAGTCGTCAGAAGACCGGGATTTAGTTTGGCTGTATCCCTTTCTTGATGCGTTGTCCTAAGTAAGTTATTCAAACCTCACAGGGTCTCAATATATTTTTGGTTGTAGAAAAGAGAGATAATAATGTGCTTTTACTGCAGTAATTTAAAAAAAAAAAAAGAAAGAAAGAAATCTTACCAGTTGCATAAATACAGATGGACTTAGAGGGTATTGTGCTAAGGGAAATAAGTCAGACAGAGAAAGACAAATACCACATGATTTCACTTATATGTGAAATCTAAAAAACAAAATAAAGGAACAATCAAAATAGAAACAAATTTGTAGATACATAGGACAAACTGAACATTTCCAGATGTGAGGGAAGTTGGGGGACTGAATGAAAAAAGTGAAGGGATTAAGAAGTACAGATTGGGCCCAGCCGGGTGTGGCTCAGCGGTTGAGCGTCGAGCTAGGATCCAGGCGATCAGGGTTTGATTCCCGGTCAGGGCACATGCCCAGGTTGCGGGCTCGATCAATGACTCTCTCATCATTGATGTTTCTATCTCTCTCTCTCTCCTCTCCTTTCCTCTCTCTGAAATCAATAAAGATATATAAATATATATATATACTAAAAAAAAAAAAAAAAAAGAAGTACAAATTGGTAGTTAGAAAATAGCCATGGAGATATAAAGTACAACACAGGGAATATAGTCAATAATATTGTAATAAATATGGGTGGTGCCAAGTGGGTGCAAGGCTTATGGGGGGGGGTGTCAGTGCTATAAATTATATAAATGTGTCAGTGCTATAAATTATATAAATGTCTAATCTGCATGCTGCATAAATGAAACTAATGCAATATCAAATGCCGACTATAGTCAAAAAAAATTTTTTTAATGTTTTAAATAGACAAGATCCATGTACAGGCATTCTCCGTTTTACTGAGCTTTGCTTTATTGTTCTTTGCAAATGTTGCATTTTTTTTACCAATTGAAGGCAAGACCCTCCACTGGCAAAAGATTACAACTCTCACTTGTAATACTGGCTTTGTTGTAGTGGTCTGGAACTGAATCCACAATATCTCTGAGAGATGCCTGCATACATAAGGTTGTTGGATACCGTAGGGAGGTATAAAGTTTTAAAAAGGTATCAAGCCATACACTTGAGATGCCAATGGTCACTATATTTTAATGTACATTGATACAAAGCACACATATAGAGATGAGGGAGAATGGTCCTTAAGTAGTCACGGAGACAAGGACGTTTTACTTACAAGTCTCCTTCCACCCCAACCCTATTACTCATGACCAGTTATGGTCATCCTTGCTGGCTGGTTTCAGGTGGAATGTTGGGGTATCACCAGGTCTGTTGTGGCCAGAGACTTCATGGTCACCAGGCAATCCCTGTGCGGATGGTCCATGGATGGGCTGCGGTCCTCTGTGGAGCTAGGTTTTGGACCCATATTTGGGAAGATGGGAGGGGTGGCGGTAGAACTGCTGCCCAATAGCTTGAGCCCACACCTCACAGTCAATATATTGGAATATATTTGTGTGTCCTCCTGTCATCGGCTTCTTGGTGGGTCTCTCATTTATAGTCAGACTTGTTCGGTCTGTTGGGAGTCCACTCTATGTCACACGTGAAGCACAGGTCGCAAAAGCACTGGCTGCACAGATTGAGGAGAAATGCCAACCATTGACAAGTTCAGTGCCGCGAAAGAGGAGCGGGCAGAGATCAAGTCATCCTTAGACAATGCCAGGCATGAGTAGGAGTCATTAAATATACCCAAACTTAGCGATGCTTACAGAAAGGGGACCACAGTCCAGTGGATGCTGAGGCAGGAAATTATGTCCCTGGTTCACTAACTGAAGGAAGAGAGATCCAAACTCTCAAGGCAAGAGGAGGAGATGGCAGAGAAGCTAAAGATCCTTAAGTCCCTGGAAGAGTTTGTGAAAATCACATCACAAGCTGCACTTCCAAACCTTCTAAGAGACCAAAGCCAAGTTCTGATGGACCCCTCCTAAGGAGTGTACCTCCTCTCCACAGAGGCCTCCCTAGCTGCCAACTGTGCTGCCCATCTCCACCTCCACCTCCACCTGACAACCCCTGAGGCCAGTGACGCAGGAGAGCCCTCTCCCCGTGCTGGAGTTCCTCCGCCTCCACACGCTGCACACAGCAGTCAGCTTCTGCATGGAAAATTCCTGCAAATGTATATATTCACCTCCTAAGTCAGCAATTTTGAACCTGTGTGCACCAATAATTTTTAAAACATGCAATAACCTGACTAGTCAGGGGTACTGATCTCTTTTCCCTTAGATTGTCAAGTAAAACAATGATGACAGCCAGCACAACAATAGCCATCTGGTGTGAATGAGTCAAGATTATATCTATTTTTTTGGTCAGGTTGGCAAAAAATACATATTTACATATTTTTTGGTGTGCTGCAGAATTTTAGCAATTAGTTTATGTGTGCCATGGGATGAAAAATGTTGAAAATCGCTGTTCTAAGTGAACATTTATATTTTATTCTCTCCTTAAATACTGTATTTTAGTTTGAAAATGTATGCAGCTTTGCAATAAAGATTTCTAATTGTCAAAAAAATAATAATCTCTCTTTCTTGCTATACATTCTATTGGTTGTATTTCTCTGGAGAGCCCTGACTAATATAGATACATACAAGACAGAAACAAAAGATGAAAGACAATGGAAAATGATGGAAGAAATTTTGTTCTTTTTACTTTTTATTGACATGTAACATACATAAAGAAAAGTGAACATAAATGCTAATACTCTGTAAAAATTCACATGAACACACATATGTAACCAGGACCTAGACAGAAAAATGGGACATTACCAGCACCCTCATTCTGATTCTACCCTCAGCTTCCATTTACAATCACAGTTCTGATTTCCAAAAGCAATCTCAGTTTTACATGTTTTTGAACTTTATTTGAATATTTGTACATATAAACATTTTACTTGAATGTAATAGTTTATTTTCATTGCCATATAATATTTAATTGTGCGAATATGCCACAATGTTTTAATCCATATAGGTATTTAGGTAGTTTCTAAATTTTAGCTGTTTTATGTAGTTGTTATGCACATTCTAGTATATGTCATTTGGTGAGCACATGTATACATTTCTGGTGGGTATATCCATAGGAGTGGAGTTGTTTGCTTGATTATAGAATCACAGAAGAGTAACTGATCAAATTAGCCTTTTAGAAAGATCTGTCTCATAGCAATGAAAATGATCAATTAAAGACTGGTGAGAATAATCTGGGTAAGAATTGATCAGGGTTTGAATTAATGCATGTAAGTGAGATAGACATTTAGAGATGAATATGAGAGCTATTTAGAGGGAAAATAATTGAACCTCATGCCTTAATTAGACATGGGTATGAGGTCAGGATGTCTTCTAGGTATGTAGAGGGGTGGATATTGGTGCCATTCATGGAAATAGGGGCTATAAGAATCTCATTAAATAAGCATAAATATACTTTCAGGAAAGTGCTATTATTCATTTTGGAAATGAGGAAATAGAGAATGACACAGTCAATAGCTAATAAGTGGTTTATTTTCTCCAAAATGTTTTTTCCAATTCTTTAAACACACTGAACAGTTCCCGGCTTCATATAACAATTGTCATGCATTCTAATAATTATATCCACTGATACCTACAGAAAGCTAAAACAGACAGACCTGGGTTTGAAGTTACCTCTGTCATTCAGAAATTACACGTATTTGGGCTGGTTATTTTACATCTAAGAGGCAGTTCTTCACCTATAACATCAGGATAATCAATGAGATCAGGTATATAAAGCCTCCGTTATATATGTTAATGTCAGACACATCATGATTTTAAATGATAGTCATTATTATTGTTATATTTAGTTATTACATTTCAATGCTCCTTTACCACTTATGTTCTCAAATCAAGAGAAGACACCATCTTTTTCTCTACCCTCAACAATTTACCCTAAAACCTGAGCATTTGGGTGTTAAGTAAAAAATTGACATCATATTTAGCAGCCTTGAGTCAGGCCCAATCAATCCCTTGAGGTAGCTTCTGATTTCAGATAAGGATGTGTGTACTGGTGTCAAATATGATTCTGTTATTTGACATTTCTAGATTATTCCATTTTAATGATATTATCTTCATTTTCATAGTCTTCCCCATTTATGAGTTTCTATCAATCTTTAGCTATCTATTTTTAGTAAGCTATTTTTTCAGATTATATATATAAGGTTATGAATAATATATTATCATTCAAAAGAATAATAAATTATTTTTATTTAGCATTTATCTATATGCTCTCATATTGTAATAAAAAGTCAAATTTTTATTTAATCAAGCTTATGTTCATAATAGGTGCATTCATATTACAAAAAAGTTTTCATGGTTTTTCTTAAACTTTTGTCTAAAATAGGTTAATACATTTTTTTTCATTTTTTAGCAATATAAATGAAATTAATACAACTCTTTGATACAAATTTTGTAGAAGGCATCTCTGTAAACATGAAATGTAAATTGATCCCATATCTTGGAGGAAATGTTAATAGAACTAATGAACATTCTACAGAGTTGTTATCTATGTAGAGAAGACAGATTGTCTAGGTTACAAAGTTTGGAGTTGTATAGAGCCAACAAGAGTCAGCTGAATGGCCACAGCTGTTGAACCAGGGGCTAACTAGGTGTATATTGAATGAGAATGAAACTGCCACTAATTCATGGATTTTTGCTGCTTCACCCACAGCCAGTCACGAACAATGGCATGATTATTGCTGAAACCCTGCCCTGGGATATTGACTTAGGAAGTCTGCAGATTTTCTTAAAGGCTTGCTAAGTTCCCAACAAGTACACTGAGGTTCACTGAATCTATTCATTCTGGTCTAACTTTTTCCAGAATGGTGAATCCCCTGTTCACCGTCTCCGTGACCTAGGAATAACCAGCTTCTGCTGCTCAGACTCACTTTATAACAATCTATCTCTATAAAAATTCTATCCAGAGAGATTATAAACAAGAGGAAATACTTAGTCAATTTCTTTCAAGTCTGCTGCCTAATTTCTTCCCAACTGAATGGTTGTGGATGTTTGGCATGCGGACTAATGCAAAGGTACAAATCAGGAGTCCCAACTCCATCATGTACTCATAAACCCTGAGAGCAGGGTTTCTTAACCCTAGTGGCAGAGAATCCCCTGGGGAGCTTTCACATATTATTGCTGGCATGGCCCCACCATGGCCAATTAAGTCACAGTCTTTGAGAATGTGTTGTAAACACTGGGATTGATTAAGTTCCCAAGAAGATTCCAATTTGCAGCCAGAGTAAAGAACAACAGCTGGAGTTTTCTAAGGTGATTAAGAATCCAGACAAAGCACCTTAGAGACTATCTAATCCAATATATGAAACAGATCAAAGTAGCTCTGGTTAACATGGAGAGGAGCTTCCAGACTTCTGTCCACTTGTCCTCCTACAGCATGGATCAAAGAGACAACTATTCAGGTTATTGAGTGAAAATAATGACTAAATTCCATGTTTATTATTACCACTGTAGGAATATGAAATTGGAGAATTTAGTGACTGATCCAGGTAACAGCATTGTACGTAATGATGACAAATTTGAAAGCACTAAGCTCAAGTAGTTTGT
This sequence comes from Miniopterus natalensis, assembly GCF_054644295.1. Taxonomy (NCBI): domain Eukaryota; kingdom Metazoa; phylum Chordata; class Mammalia; order Chiroptera; family Miniopteridae; genus Miniopterus; species Miniopterus natalensis. The sequence continues at coordinate 35,496,958 of NC_142086.1, read as the reverse complement.
AAACCAGCATTACCTTTGTGCACCACTTTTATCATATTTGTAAAAACATAATGTTTGACATTTCCATACTGCCTTTATTTCAAGATCTAGGACTCTAGACCTGAATTAATTTGAAAAATGTACTATAGTCACTTATCCAATGGCTATTCCTATCATCTTGTTTTTTTAGAGTTAGTAATTATTTAAAAGGTCATTTGTACCCACGGATGATCTTTTACCGTTTTGCAGGTGACAAGGTTGAAAGAGGTCAATGATTCTGGTCACTGCAGAAGGAAGGATGAGAGCCCCATCCTGAGGAAGAGCAAATGAGAAAGTGAGACGATGGATCCAAATGCCAATTAAGACAGCTGCCGGTGGTTCTGTGATGAGCAAATAAATTGTGGGTTTTTTTACATAGCCTCCATTCACATATTACGTGTGTGTCCTTTGATTGCAATAACAAGCTGTGGACAAACATTATTAGAGACGAATACTGAAGAAGTGACTAAAGAAAAAGATAAAGCACTGAGGGTGATTACTATCATCCCAGCAGGGAGGGGAGGCAGAAGACAATAGCATGTTTTTGTTTTTACTTCTCAGTCTCAGATGCTGCATGTACCTCATCTACACATTCTCCAATAACCTTAGAATATTTCACTGACTTTTGTGCTGCTGTCCAGTGATAATGATGGGCAGATACAGCTCTGCAATCCTGCAATCCAAAAATTGAACATATTTGTTTATATATGGTATACATATGGTATAAATATGTAAAATATTTATACATTTATATGCCTGTGGCCTAGGTTTAAAAAATGTATGTCTCAGAGTAAAACTCACACTTTAGAATTTTCAGGGCAAACCCATCCAGTTCTACCATGCACCTAAAGTACAGGAAATAGCCATGTAGAAGGCAGCCAGGAAGAGGCCATGAGAACTTTCTTGAAATATTTGAAAGGGTACCATGTAGAACAGCGTGTGATTTGTAGGCTCATTTTAGGAAATGGAGCTAGGAGAAATGAGTAAAAGTTTGATTACATATATGGAAAAAAATCCTAACAAAATAATATTCTAAAAGTATTGTCTATATTCTTGGGAGGTAGGGAGCTTACTCATGATGGTGTTAAAGCTTAATTTCTGTCAACACTAATAGAATTTTCTGTGATGACAGACATGCTCTTATTTCTGTATCCAATATGGAAACCACTAGCCACATGTAGCAGCTTATGAGCACTTGAACTATGGCTACTGCAATGGAAGAACTGGATATTTATTTTATTTAACTTTCATTAATTTAAATTTAAACATCATCAACATATGTCTAGTGACACCCAATTGGACAGTATAGGTCTAGCAGACTTTTTGGCAGGCATACAACTGATTTGAATGGTCAATGAGTAATCCAGTTGGAGTATATGACTTCTAGCCTAAAATTGTATGATTCTTTTCTTTTATAATTGATTTTAGAGAGAGAAAGTGGGAGAGAGAGGGAGAAAGAGAGAGATGCTAGTTGGAAAGGACAGAAGAGCATGAGCATGCCTTGGATTGTCTAAATTACTTTAAAAACACATTCACCATATTTGAAAGTGTGGTAGAGAGTAGACTATTCAGTCTAATATGAAAATCCAGGAGCTACTAAATGTTTGTTATAATTCATCTAAAGGTAACAGGGGACAAACATGGTTGAAATACAATATTGTTGTAGCTACTATAATTATAGATTATTTATACAAATAAATTTATAAATAGAAAACTGAGACCCAAACGGTTTGAGTGACAGGGTGCTCATGAAATTTTAGGCAGCCTGAGTTGAAGAGCAGTTTCTCAAGCAATGCCAGTTTTAAAATAGTGAATGTTAGAGTGGGCACTGCAACTCTGATTAGCTGACTGAGTCCAGTGCACATTCCTCTCACCACAAGGCCTGCTGAAATCACATGTAAACCAGGAAGACCCTGCAAACACACCCAGGATATTAACATAACTGTCACATGGAGGAATGCCAGAGACCTGAAGCTCATTAGATGTATGTTCTGGAGCTTTAGCTTGAAATTTTAATTTAGTTCAGAGAAAAAGTACAAAATATGTTTCTTGTGAAAGCATGAGCAACATTCGCAGGTTTGTTTCTTAGGTTCTCCGTATAGTGGAGAAAGCAGTGACCTATGTCTTTGGCAGATATCTTATCTATAATAAGCAGGGCTTTGAAGAGAGAACTGCAACTTGAAAACTAGTTGCCTGGGTTATAACAAGCATTAATGTCAGGAAAGTCAATTAAGAAGTGACCTCCAACAACAAGTCTTTGTCATTTAGGTTTAGTCTACATTCTTTGTCAGCCTCAATGTGAATAACACTAACTGTTGCCCTTTTGCTTTGCATTGAAAGGTCATTAGGAAAAGTTAAGCCTCCAATGTGTTTACTCCCTTTTGAAGGCTGCTGTTCTCAACATTCCATCAAAGAGGTTATCAAAGGAGGGGAAGAAAATACTGGGCAAAGGCAAGATGAACTTTTTATCTATAAACTACATTGAGCAGATCAAATTGTCACCTGCCATTTAGCTGTATAATTACAAAATGCTTTTCTTTAAACTTCATCCAAATACCGTATCTCATTGTGATAGCAGCAAGAACATGTTACCTTCACCAATGAGTGGCTGTGTTTACTTCTATACTTTCATACTTTTGGGTGGGGGAACATCCTCCCCGTGGGCTATATCACTTGGTCTGGCCCTGCCAAGGCCTCACCAAAGAGAAGCAGTTCCAGCCATCACATAGGGGTGAGTTAACAAAATGTTTGACCAAATACAGAAGGCTAATTTTTAAGCTGATGATTTTGTATGTCCCACAAATGATGTTATAAATATCCAAATGGCCCTTGGCAGAAAAAATGTTCCCTGCCCCTGGGCCTTAGATGGAATTGTCTATTTCTCTGAGCTTTCTTTTCCAGTGTCTTTTCCGAATCAAAGACATCTCTGAGAGCCTATCAAACTGAACTGCTATGGCTTAAAAAATGTGATAAATGAAAGTAATGAGTGTTATAATGTAATTAGGAAAATCACTAATAGATACAAGTGAGAAAAGCTCATTTTAATTTAGGGGTATGTTTTGGAATCACAGGTAAGAACCATAGAAGTATAGATATTCTATGCATGAAAAATAATTTCTGATTGGATGTTTAATATTACAGAGAGAGGAACAGCTAGTGAAATGACAAGTGTGTAACTGGTGGGTAAATAAAAACCTTGTAATATAGCCATACCAAGGCCAACTTTAGGAAAATCCTTTTGCCTCCATTTCACTAGGTAAAATGTATATATAGTCTGCCTCAACCTGTTTTATCAAGACAATAGGACAATACATGCATCTATAAACACCTCAATACCCTTATGAGAAAAATGGATATACAGTTTTGCCAGTGTTATTACAATCATGATTATAGTAAATGAAGGAAAATCATGTGTTGACATATACATGTTTTGCTAAAAATGGAATTTTGGATTAATAGATAATTCAAGATCCTGGTTGGGCAATAGCATCAACAGTATTTGATTTTACAGGTATGACATTCTAAAACTGAATTCCTGGGATGGGGGATATGTAGTTTCAAAGAATAATCTCAACCAAAGACTGTGGGTTTGCTTTTTGCAGAAACATGTAATTTTCCTAAAAGCTGCTATGTTACGAATTACATAGAGTAATAAGTATAGGTCTTTGATAATATGTTGTCTTATTTTTGGCTTTAATTTGTACAGCAGTGAGTGTAATTCCATAAAGTGTCCTCTTTGTGTGAATACACATAATACATTCAAGTGCATCATCGGGGACATATCTTTTTTATGTTTATTTTTAAATATGTCTACTGTTTACTAAAGTAATATAGTAAAATGGAAAGGATATCCTATATAAATTTGACAATGAAATTTATTCCTTTCTTATTACTGAAATTTGCTAGATGTTAGGATTCGGTGGCTGTAAAAGCTGCAAAGATGGATTACTACTGAAAATCAGTATTTTCCTTTTAATCATTCAATAGATGCTACTGCAGGCAGTCAGTTTGTTGTTTCCTGGCTCTCCTAGAATGCTAGAGGTTTTTGTGTGTACTCTATAAGCTGGTTCATAATTTTGATCCTGCTTTTTGATAAGTGCTATTTCCAGCTGGTTCTTGGAGAAGGCCGTGCACACATTGTCTCGGTGTCAAGCAGAAAGTACTGGCTCATCATAAGAGCCCTGTGGCTTTTAATGAGGTTTGCCATCAGACAGGTATTTGCATATTGTTCAGTGGCCTTGTGTCTCACTATTATATTTTGCTTCAAACTTTGATTAAAGGAGAGTTGCAAGAAAATATCCTGGCAAAGCAATATTTACTTTGTGTATAAACTTTTGCAGCACGTCAAAATCAAGCAGGATGACAAATGTTCTATATCCAGTCTGCTGTCACTTCTCCCTTTCCTTTCTGTTTTTTCTGGTGGTCTCAAAAGGGTCAAGAAACAAAGGGGTGAGAGTATGCTCAATTGCTGGGATGCTCCTGATGAAGAGGGATTACTCAAGAGTCTTAGCCATGTGGTAATGAGGAAGTCAGAGTAGCCATGATCCTTCTTTCTCTCTTAATCTGTAATACAACAATTTGGTATGCTTGAGATTGCCCTGACTGTCATAAGCAGCACATTTTAAAAAGGAGAAAATGACCCACATCCTATAATGAAAGTTCATAGTGGACCCTCAGTACAAGCCTTCTCACCTTTACCTCCAGCTAATTCTCTTACTGACACCCAAAGAACCAAGGCTTTTCTCTTCTTTAGATAAGATTACACTACCCTAATGAAAACAGCAACCACTAATGCTGCTACTGCTACTGATAACAATAGCTGCTGTGGTGGTGAACTTTACCTGTCAAGTTGACAGGGTCAAGGGATTCTCAGCCGATTAAACGTTATTTCTGGGTGTATTTGTGACAGTGTATCTGGAAGAGATAAGAGTTGAAATGATGGCCCAGCTGGGTGTGGCTCAGCTGTTGAGCATTGGCTTAGTATCCAGGAGACTGAGGTTCGATTCCCAGTCAGGGCACATGCCCGGTTTGCGGCTTGATCCCCAGTTGGGGGCGTGCAGGAGGCAACCAATCAATGATGACTCTCTCATCATTGATGTTTCTGTCTCTCTCTCCCCCTCTCCCTTCCTCTCTCTGAAATCAATAAAGATATGTTTTTTAAAAATTAAAAAAAAAAAGAGTTGAAATGATGGACTAAGTAAAATAGGTGACCCTCCCCATTTGGGTTGATATTATTCAATCCATTGAGGACCTGGATAGAACAAAAAGGTAGAGAAAGCTTGAATTCTCTCTCTAACTTTCTGCTTGAGCTGGAAAACTGATCTTCTCTTACCCTTGGTGCTCTTGGATCTCAGGCTTTCTAACTACCACCAGCTTTCTTGGGCTGCCAACTTATAATACATATATCTTACTGTTTCTGTCTCTCTGGAGAACCCTGACTAATACAGCTGTCATTTATTAAATAAATACTCATTTAGGATCTGTATTACATTCATTGCATGCATCATTATTAATCCTCACTACAACTCACATAGGCAGGTCTCCCTCTATTGTAGATGAGGAAACAGGTTCAGAAAACTAACATGCATACAGCAAGTAAATGGTGGGTCCAGGATCTGTAGCTGTCAGTTGTAGCTCAGAAAACTAAATTTTGATATCATTAAGTCAATTAGTGGGTAAGAGGTATATACCAGCATGAAGAATTTCAGGCTGTGAATCATATATAGCAAACTTCATGCACAGAGCACTGTATTTGAATCTCTCCCGCCTGAGCTCTTTTGTCTCTCCACAAACCATCCTGGTCCATCCAGTTTGGGATTACCAGTCATGGATTTGTGTGTGCACCTCAGTCCCACATTCTTGCTCTATATTTTTCTCACTTCATTTTAGTCCCATTTCCCCCAAATTTCTCTTTATAATTAAGACCTTCACTTTGCTGTTTTCTTTCTAACAGCAATAACATACTGGCCCTTATTTCAATATTCTTTAGTGTTCATTTATTTACTGTTTAGAAATTTAGTGAAGACTGATAATACATTGAGGAAATCAATAAAAATGTAAACTAGTACTTGCCATTAGGAAATTTGCAGGCTAATTGGACTTAGGAAAGCAGCTAAATACAATCCAGTGTGATATATACAATTATATATGATACACACATAGCAATACATTTTAAAAATAGGTTGGAATCATCAAAGGTCTCTCCCTGGAGAAAACAGTAACTGAGTTTAGTGTTGAACACCAAAAAAAATGAGTTAAGCAAGTGAAGAAAAATAGTGGATTTCATAAAGAGAAAATAGAATGTATAAAGGCAGAGTTAAAAGAAAAAAGCAATTAATCCTGAGCAATTGGGATTTAGGTTTGGGTGAGGGGTGGAGGCCTGTGAGAGATCTGATTGAAGCGCTCAGAGAGCAAACCAGGAAGGATTTTGGAGGCCATCATAAGGAGATTGAATTTCATCCATTGGACAGTCCTTGGGTGATTTTACACACTAATCCAGAAAGAGATAATAAGGGCTGAGCTAAGGCAGTAGCCACGGACTAGAACAAGCAAACAATGTTGCCCTGATATTGGCACTTCTAGGGGACTTCCAGTACTTTAGAAATTGTGGTCCCCCAAACTACATTATTTACCACTAAGTTCTATCTGCTGTAGGAAGGGGGCTCAGTAACAGCACTATAACTGGAGTCTGGAAAGTAACCCCTAGGCAGTGATTTCTCACAGATATAGTTTCTTCTGTACCCCAAGCTCCCCTAAAAAATTTAAGTTATTACACTGATTTAAAACTTCTTTTGAAGAACAAGGACATTTAACCTGAAGCAAGTGGTTATTTGTGTGTGTATACATGCATGTGTGCATGCTCCTTTCTATCGGACTTGATCATGTGCTTGATCTTTCTTGAAATCAAAGAGTGATGAGTTTGGCCTTGGGGAAAAGCTAGGCTATCTTTCTTGGCTAATCAATACTGGAATAGTTTTTAGTATCCTGTCAAATATTCAAGAAGGAGCATCAATCAACAATATACAATTAAGGACCTACTATGTATCCACATTTTACTCAGTTGTGTGAAATGTAAAACAGGAAATAATTATGTCTCTATCCTCAAGTTGCTAAAGTATAATTGGAGAATTAAAAAAGGCCCTAAATAACAAGATTTGGAGGCAATACCATTGTTTTAAACTTGGTAGTATAGGCTACGAAAGCCATGGGAGTTCAGAGAACAGGTCAAGGCAGAATGTGCTTGATTAGAGGTGGGAATATATTTAGAAGGAGATTCTGGCTGAGCAAAAATAAGTTATTAATCCTGGATATTGAGCGCTGAGGGGGCTGGGTTTGAGGTGTAAATGATCAAGAACCTTTAACATCAGGCAAGAAATTTAGGTTTTATTGGATACATTGTGAATAGGAGAATATATTAATGAAGCCCTTTGGGGGAAAGGGTGATGGACTACTCTTACAGTGGTGTATGAACTGGCAGCTATGTGCTTCAAAGGATTTTGTGACATCAGTGAACTTCACTGTCCTCACCTGGTTCCCCTATTGAAACCGAGGCTGAGATAAAGACTTATATGAAGGTAATTTATTTTGAGAAATCACCCCAGGAATCAGGAGAAGAGAAGAGGGGACTGGGATAAGGGAAATTGGGGGGGAAGACAAGCCAATGAGGGGTTCAGTACTAAGCAGGCCCTGCAAAGGCAGTTGGAGCTGAGGGGGCTGGGACTCTCTGAGGAGCTATCTCACAAAATGACCACCCAAGGGCTAGAAGAAGGAGCATTTCTTCACAACTGCACCATGGGGTGTTAACTCCCTCATTCTTTCTATTACATTTGCGTGAGTGCTTGCTGCTAACTCAGGGAAGTCCAAGAACAGGCCTGGGAGAGTCTAGGTAAAGATGAGAGCAGGTGCTGACGTGATCCACTCTGTCAAAGGTGGTACAATGAAGGGACTGAAGGTCAGGATGGGCTAAGAAGACCCCACCCTGAGAAGGGCACTAGGTGTCAGATAAGTCCATCATTTCAGCCTAATAGGAGCAAAGCCTGTCAGAATTTTAAACTATTACAAAATAAATGCAGTGTTATTATTGGCAAAAATATCATTGTAATAATGGGCTAACACAGTGTTGCCTAGAAATCATTTGAGCATATCTTTTAATGAACAATTAAAAATGGTTTGCTATTGCTGTCATATTTCTCATAGCCTAGCATGGTATTTGGTAGAGCAAATGCTCAGTAGCATGTATGGAAGAATTAAATGTGTCAATTCGTGTAAACAGGTGCTTCAAAATGCATCGAAAATTATATTCCTCAGCACAATTTGAGAAGATTGTGTCCAGAAATGGAAGAGAGGACCTCTTATTTAAAAAAATAATAATTTATTTTGCAAACATTTACAGATAGCACCAGGGAAAAGTATAGCTTACCTTTAAACCAAATTATTTCGAAAGTTGTTTCAAATTGTAATTGCTCAGTATTTAAAGGAATGGGTGTGTGGGTTGTTGTTGTTTTTTTTAATTAAACCCCTTAACTATCTCTAAAATGTTCTGTCATCTATAGTGACCAGAAATGGCCTCATATGCAAATCAAGATGAAAAAATGTCACTGAAGAGTTGTATAAAAAATTAATAAAAAACTATTTTGTAAAGTTTCTAACGTGCTAATAATGCTTCCATATCATAGACACAATTTATAGTATTATTTATAAATATTATGGCAACATGAGGAATTTTCAAGATGTGGAACTGATTGTGTATCTGTTTTCTGAATGTTTTTTGTGCAATGAATACATCAGTAAGCAAAAATTGACTGAGTACCTGCTGTGTCCACTCAGCACTCTTTAGAATAAGTGTCAGCTCTTATCTATACCCAAATCTCTCCTGAAGGAGAACATCCACCTACTAAAGAGTTGCTGCATGCCAAATTTTAATTACAAAACACAGGTATTTGACTGACAATGCTCCCATTATGCTCTGGGAAACCATGCTCTGGAATGTTCCCTCAGATCTTCTCAGATTAACCATGGAATAAGAATCTCCTGGGCATACAGGAGGCTCTGGCCCTTTGCTCTTGACTTCAGTAGATTATGAAAAATCAATTTTATTACATTTTCTGTCAACTATGGAGCTTTAAATCTGAGTTGTCACTTCGGAGATATGTTTGTTGGTTTAAATTCTGCAGCATTGTGTGGGTTTGCAAGCTCCCAGAATTTCTAATGCCCATAAACATAGGCATAGGAGATTCTTCTTCCATGGTGGTTAATTTTAATTTCAAGTCATCTTAATCCTTGTAACAATGAATGATTTAATTTTAATGAACTAATTCATAAAAGACAAGATATCACATAGAAACCAGCTGGAAAACGATCCCTTTTTGTTTCAGACTGAATTTTGTCAGGATTCTGAAGAAATTAGAAAAGTGGAATCAGAGCTGGCCAATGACTGTTTATGCAGCATTGTAAAACTCATAGTCATCCCATCTAACATATCTATCTTAAACCTTATATACCAATGCTTAGTAAAATTATATATTTCCCAATGTAATCTTATGTTTCAATATCAGAAGTCTCATGTTTTAGAAACTTGTTGCTTAAAATATTAGAGGTTAGCACCCAATTGTGAAGTGTGATAGCAAACCACATTTAAATATAGACTCTCTCTTATTTTTATACATAATATGTTCATAAAAAATTGAATGTTGAAAAGTCAAGAAATAAATATATATTAAAGAGAAGAGTTTTAAAATACTAAAAATTCATAATGTCCCCTCCTTTTTTAGATTAAAATCTTCTCTAACTAAGGAGATTGTGTCATCACCTTTATTTGCTCAAATCATTTGTCTGGGTAACCACCTTTAATGGTTCATTTCCCTTCCATTAGTGAACATTTTGTCCTGTCCAAAATGTCCATGGGTACATTTGGTCTATGCTAAATGGTCTTTGAAATTTAATACTATTCATAATGTCCATGGATACACTTGGTCAGTGCCAAAAGTCCTTCAAAGTTGATTCTGTCCAAAACATCCACATTTATAAAACATCCCTGGATTCAAATAGCCCATAATATTTATATCCACCTTAGGTTTATAGGATTAATATATAAAAAATGCTATCATGTCTTGTTGGTTCAATAATTGTTGTGGCTGTGTTGCCAATAATACTAATAATAACCCTGCTTGTTTCGATTGCCTAGCTGGTCATGGCATATTGAGTTAGGTAGATGGTGGGGCTTGGATTAAATGGCTCCATGGACATTTTGGACAGGTACAAATGTCCTGCAAGTTTTCCTTCACCACCATTCCAGCAGTTCCAATAGGTCTTTTTCCAAAATATATTTGTTTACCTACCTATTTTCTGTTCCATACATGTCATCTCCCAGGTTGAAAAAGTTTCCCTCCATTACTAGTTTGCTGAGAATTGTTATCATTGAAAGGTGTTGGATTATTTTCAAATGCTTTTCCTGTGTTCATTGAAGTCATCATATAGTTTTCTTCTTTATTGTATTAATATGATGAGTTACATTGATTGATTTTTCAAACTTAAATTTCCAGGATAAACTTCCACATAATCATAATGTAGAATTCTTTTTGCATATTTATTGGATTTTATTTGCTATATATGTAATCTTAACAAATTTTTATTTCTGCGTTTATAAGGAATATGGGTCTATGATTCTGTTTTCCTATGATGTCTTCATCTATTTTTGAATGCAAGGTAGAACTGGCCTTATAAAATGAGTTGGGAATTGTTTCCGTCTCTTTATTCTGAAAGTGTAGGATTGGAATTACAAAAAAGAAATTTTCAGTGAAGCCATTTGAGCCTGGAGAACTTTCTCTTTGTTTTTGCCAGAGGTGTGGAGTGGGGGTTAATTATGTATTCAATTTCTTTAATTTATGTAGGGCAATACAAGTTTTCTACTTCTTCCTGAATAAGTTTTAATAATTTGTGTCTGTATCTATTCTATACAGGTTGTTGTATTCTTTGCCATAATTTTTAAAATAATATATTCCCTTGTTATTTAAAATTCTGAAGGCTCTGTAATGATGTCACCTCTTTCATTGCTTTTATAATTGTGCCTTATCTCCCCCCCCCCCCCCCCGCCGTTCCTCTTCTCCTTTTTCTTCTCTCTCTCTGGATAAACATTTATTCATTTAATTGATTTAGCCCCTAAAATATTGTAATTTCATTTATCGTTTTTTATTTTCTAGAAATTTCATTGTTTTCTGCTTTAATATTTATTTCCTAACTTCTGTTCATTTTGAGCTTAATTTAATTCTCTTTCTAGTTTCTTAGGGTAGAAGCTTAGACCCCTTTCATTTCAGACGCCTCCTTTTTTAACACAGATTTTTAGTGCTATACGTTTTCCTCTAATTATTGCTTTAATTACAATTAATCTCATAATCTCATTAATCTCATAATTTTTTTTACCCAATATTTATTTAGAAATATATTGCTTAATTTCCAAATATCTAGAACTTTTCTGGAAATCTTATTTTTATTGGGTTTTAAATTACTTACAGTGGGATTAGAGAATGTACTCTGTATGATTTCAAACTTTTTACATTTATTAAGGCTTTTTTTATGGCTCAAATTAAGTTTATCTTGGTAAAAGTACCATTGCATTTGGAAAGGATGTGTATTCTGCTATTTTGGAATGTAGTGTTTTATAAGTATCAATTAAGTCAAGATACTTGATAGTGCTGCTCAGATTTTCCATGCCTATTGATTTTTGCTTAGTTATTTAATAAATTCCTTAGAGAAAGTGTATTAAAATCTTCATGTGAAATTGTGTAATCATACAATTCTCCCTTCCAGTCTAATTTTTTCCTCATTTAAAAAAAAAAATTCTGTTATTTGGTGCTTGCACATTTATGATGGTTATCTTTTCCTCATGAATTGACACTTTATTATTTTTGTGTACAGTTTTTTTCTCATTGATTACCTCTTTCTGTTTCTAGAATTACAGAAGTGAAATTGGAATAAATATTAAAGATTATGCTACACAGCACTCTCATTTTGTAAATAATTAAATCACAATTCTACTAGACCTTTTAGCCGTTTTCCCATCTTTCTTTTTTTCCAATTACAGTTTACATGCAATATTATGTTAGTTTCAAGTGTACAAGCCAATGATTAGATATTATATAACTTTCTAAGTGATCATCCCAATAGGCCTCATACCCATCTGACACCATACATAGTTATTAGAATATTATTGACTATATTCCCTATGCTGTACTTTGCTTCCCCATGACTATTCTGTAACTATAAATTTGTACTTCTTAATCTTTTCACATTTTTGCCCATCCACCAACTTCTTCCCATCTGACAATCACCAAAATGTTCACTGTATCTATGAGTTTGTTTCCATTCTGCTTGTTTGTTTATTTTGTTTTTTAGATTCAGTTGTTGATAGATATGTATTTATTGGCATTTTATTGTTCATATTTTTTATTATTTTTTCCCCTTAAAGGAGACCCTTTAACATTTCACATGGTACTGGTTTGGTGGTGATGAATTCCTTTAGCTTTTTCTTGTCTGGGAAGATTTTTATCTGTCCTTTAAATCTAAATGATAGCTTTGCTGGGTAGAGTAATCTTGGTTGTAGGTTCTTGCTTTTCATCACTTTGAATATTTTGTGCCACTCCCTTCTGGCCTGCAGAGTTTCTATTGATAATTCAGCTGACAGCCGTACGGGTGCTCCCTTGTAGATAACTAACTGCTTTTCTCGGACTACTTTTAAGATTTTCTCTTTGTCTTTAACCTTTGGCATTTTAATTATGATGTGTCATGCTATGAGTCTCTTTGGTTCATCTTGTTTGAGACTTTCTGTGCTTCCTGGACTTGTAAGTCTATTTCTTTCCCCAGGTAGACAAGTTTTTTGTCATTTTTTCTTCAAATAGGTTTTTAAATTCTTGCTCTCTCTTCTCCTTCCAGCTCCACTATGATGCAAATATTGGTTATGCTTGAAGTTTTCCCATAGATTCTTTACACTATTCTCACATTTTTTAAAATCATTTTTCTTTTTGCTGCTCTGATTAGGTGTTTTTTGCTCCTTTATGTTCCAAATTGCTAATTGCTGATTTGATTCTCACTTTCCTCTACTCTACTGTTGACCCCCTGTAAATTATTCTTTATTTTAATTCATGTATCCTTCATTTCTGACTCTTTTTTTTCAATGGTTTTTAAGTCCTTCTTTATGCTATTGAAGTTCTAGGTGCATCTACTCTTCCTGTAAGTTCATTGAGCATCTTTATAACCAGTGTTTTAAACTCTGCATTAGGTAGATTGTTTGTCTCTGTTTTGTTTAGTTCTATTTCTGGAGTTCTGATCTGTTCCTTCATTTAGGACATGATTCTTTGTCTTCTCAATTTAGCAACCTCCCTGTGTTTGTTTCTTTGTATTAAGTAGATATGCTATGTCTCCTGCACTTGGCAGAGTGGCATAATATAGCAGGTGTCCTTCCTGTAGGGTCCAGTGCCCCTCTCCTCCGTGTGGGCAATGGCACTAGCAGCAGCTGGCTTTGGTTCACAAATTGGCCTTTCCTGGGCACCTCCAAGCCCAGCAAAAGTAGCAGCCATCTGCAGACCACTTTGTAGCTCATGCTGGGTGCCCCATGAACACAGGTGGTGGTTGAACTTGGCCTGAAACTCCTGTGAGGCTCCAGAGCCAACACACACAGTGGATAGCTTCAGGCCATGTTGAAGCACCACTTAATCACCTCCACAAGCAACGCACTCAAAGGGCTGACTCAGCAGGCACCAGAGCCCTGCTGAAGTAATTCTCTTAATCTTTCCTTTGTTAATTTTTGTTTCTCTAAAGTTCATTCTGTAAATTTTTATTTCAGAAATTTATTCTAGAACTTTCATTTGTTTTTGTTTTTTCATTGTTTCTATTTCTTGGTTTATGCTTTCTATTACTTTGCTTATATTTTTATTTAATGAAAGCATCTTTGTTTTAGTTCATTGAAAATAACTATAATAGCTGCTTTGTAATTTATACTTGTTAGTTCCAGTATCTGGTTAATTTAACAGTCAGAGTCAATGGATTTTCCTTTCTTTTGAGAAAGTGTTCCATTTTCTTGATCCTTTTATTTCAGGTAATTTTGGACATTTGGGATGCTAATCTGTGAAGATTCTAGATTGTGCTGTTTTGTCCAATGAGTATTTCTTTTGTCCTATAAAGCAATTTTCAGTTGGCTGGAAATAAGCTGCAAACTTCTTCTTGGGCAGCATCTTTGATTTTGATTCAGATCTTTTTGTTTTTGTCTTTAGCTGAGCTTCTCTGAGTTTGTTCTGTATATGCTTGATTTAGGAGGCAGTCAGAAATTTGAGAAAACAGTTTAAGCATTTCCTCTCTGGCTCTTTCCTTTTTAGGTTCCCCTACTCTGTTCAGCATTTATGGTTTTCTGGCTTCATTAGTCCAAGGTGAAAAACCTTGTAGACTCACTGGTGTAACTGCTCTCTTTCTCCCTCAAGCTTTTATGCGCTTCTGAGAGAACCTGTTTATGTTGGTTTTCCAGTATTTTCAGAGTTGTTTTTTGCATTATGTTCAAGATTTGTGGTAATTTTCTGCAGTGAGTTAATCCAAAAGGGTCTTAGATTATCAAAGTTGTAAAAGGAAGAGGCTCTCTCTTGCTCATGAATCACCATAGATTTTTAATCTGCCTCAAAGTCTCCCTTCTATATAATATTTTGTATCTTGCTTAATAAGTATTTTCGAAGCAAGGACAATGTCATGAGTTTTCTGTAGCTGCAACATACAGTAAACATTCAATATGTTTCTGCTGGATTTAGCTGAATTTAAACCACATTGACTTAAATACATGCAATAGTGAAAGGATCTTCCAGCTACAGGAAAGATAGAGGAAGCTTCAACAATGCTAATTGAGGCATTAAACTCATGCTATACTAATTTAATAGCATAACACTATGTAGGAGTCTCATAAGTACAAAATTCCCTCCGATGACCAATTTGTAAATTTTGGATCCCTTAGTAGCTAGCCTTTTTATTTAATCTGATATCATCTTGTTAGAAACTATATTGATAGAGAATGAAGCACATAATTTTTTCAGGAGTTCAAGGGCCTTTACGGAGGGGAGTAAATAAGAAAAGATAAAGGTATCATGGGAGAATAAAGGAGGAAAGACAATGTCTCCAAGGGCACCACTGATTTGGAAAGAAAATTACCCTGTTACTTCAGCAATACACAGCATGTATCTTATTGTTGATGTGTGGGAAACATGAGTTCAGAATTTGCAGTAATTCAGAAAAATTGTAGCTGCCTGCATAAAGGCTATCAATCTATCAATATGTACTGTGGCAGAGTTTAGATATTCTGTACTCTGTTATAAGACCTCATTTTGAGTAGTTATGTATGCTGAGACATTTGCGAACATTTTATTGCTTTTGTTATTGTGACATGCAGATGTGTGTTCTGGCTCCTCAGTTTCTCTTCACTGATTAACTTTGTAAAAAGGCATATATCTTGAATGTATTAGAAATTAAATTGATTTACCATTAAAATTGCCCACATCTGTTTTGTGATCAAAGATAATGTTTATTCATTCTTTTTAAAGGTGGAAGGATTTTGCAAAGTCAATCTGGGGTTCGCTTTTATTTAAAAAATGATTGAGGGGAAGGGTTAGGATTAAAAAAAAAATAAAAGAAAATGAGTGTAAAAGCCTCTTTGGCCCACAAATAATAGTAGATATAAGGCTAAAATTTCCAGGAATTGAATCCTGGTCTGTGAGTTTAAAAGTGCTTTTTGAGTAAGTATAGAAAGACTAAAGTATGACTATATCTTTTAACATTTGGAAGATTAAGAGGTTAAGACTGGAAGGTTTGCTCTCAACCTGAGGCCCAGAAATAAGGACCATTCCTGCCTAGTATAAAATGTTATAACCCATTTTATGAAAGTGCCACATGGGCCAACTCTGAACTGAGCTCAACTTATAATATCAGCTTATGCCCACCATAGCTATTTCCCTTCCTATGATACCTAAATAATTAGTTGATTAATGTTCTACATTCATTTTGAGTTTCTTTGTGGAAATAATACATGATACTCTTAACAATAAAGATAAATAAAAATAAAATAAAAAAGCATAATGTTTGTATCCTCTATTTATGTGCTTTCCTATAAAGTCCTATAAATTATTTATCTTGGTGAAAAAATATAATTAAAAAAGTAAATAAATCATTTGCTTAACAGCTAAAAGCCTTTAAAATCCTGGGCATCTTTCCTTGTCATTGTTAGTTCATTTCAAACATACATCATAATATATTGGACTTCAATTCTAATAGTGAACCTTCAAAATTCACAAAAGACTCAAAGAGTCCTCTTTTCTCTGTTCTTTGCTTTTTTTGGAATTTTTCAATGTTCTATGACACCATTTAACTGATCTCTTGAGTGGACTTCTTTTTTGTATATGTTTTGAAAAAATATATTTATAAAATAAGTTTCATATCACTGTTTATATAAATTGAACAACTTGAGTGTCTTCTTTGTTTGTTTGTTTTGCTGGTTTTTAATAAGGATCTATTATGATTTTCAATTTTAAAATAAGTAAAATTATTTGATAATTAGAGAGGGTCCTCTTCTCTTGTTTAGAATCTTCAGAATAACTAATTTCTTTTTGTTCTTTTTATGATTTCAAATATGGATTAAAAAAGCAATGTTATATTTTGATATTTTATTAGCAATTTTTTTCTTGTGAACACAACATTGCTGGCATTTAATTATTCAATTTTAAATTAAAAATGGTTTTCCAGTTTGTTACATATCATGATCTTTTCCTTTCCTTTTACTATTGTCCTTTGAAGAAAAAAAAATCCCAATTAAACTACACTTTAGAAGTTTAATTGCATAAGTTCAAAGGAGATTAAGATACTAAAGGGAGAAATATAAATATATTGCTTCTAAAATAGTGATCAACATCTTTTCCTCTCAGTAAGTAACGTGAAATTTCTTTGTTTGTAAATATAGATATTTGAACTTGGGAAAATCATCTAAAATGTATGTCTTAAGTTGGTTACAGAATAATTTTGTTATTCCTTAATGAAATTTTAGAAATGTATTTTATCAATTTGATTTGATAATGTGACGCACTTTAAAATTCTGAAATTAGATCCTTGTGGCTCAATTTATTTTATGTTTCATTTAGTCCTGCCATACAAATAGAAGTTAAGATTAACTAATCAGACAAAAGATATTCTTGACCCTGCTCAATGTTTAAAACCCAGTCATGAACCTCTACTGGATTCTCTAAGGCTTTTTAACAGAATGGAAAAATAAATTTTATTTAATCCTTACTTAGGCTAGATAAGTACAATGTTTGAGCTAAAATAGACAATTACCCTAACACATTTTCAGCAACCTAAGCAAATGTTAATTTTAAGATTTTAACTTAGCATTCTAAATATCCACTTCAATTAGTGATTGTATAGGCAGATGGCTAATATAGATAAAAAAGATTCAACTTATTTTAATAAATTTATACTTTTATAAATGAATATAAGAGTGCCTTGCATTTGGATATAATAGAAAAGGTCATGAAGGACCCTAATTCTTTCTGACACAACAAAAGTCAAAGGAGAAACCAAATAATCACACATTTAAAAATTTCACTGAAGATTTTTTAACACAAATAAATCTAAAATATCTAAATTCCAAAGAGACAGCTCTTCCTAGATGAAGAAGATACATAGGATGCTTTCATGTTTGGATCCAAGTTGCTGATGGTGGGGACGGGGCAACCAGAGGAGTGACCCTGCAGAAGAAGGACTACCTCTGCTTAGAGAAAGAGAAACTGCCCAAATTTTCAATGAACCTATGTGCTGAATGTTGAACTCCAGTCTAGAATATTGAAAAGTACCAAGATAATCAGTTCCTTGCCATATGGACCTTTCTCAGACAGTCTTTCCCAAATGGTGATTTGCTTCATCAAAGTGTGTGGGACAAGAAGTCAATAAAGAGAATCAGCTAGTAGATGGAAATCACACTCTTTTGTAACCCCATCATGGAAATGCTCTCTGATTACCTTCACAAATTCTATTGGTTGCAAGCAAGTCACTTAGTCTAGCTCACACTCGAGGGAAGGTTATTATGCAGACAAGAATTCTAGAAATTAGACGTGATTGGGAGACCATCTTAGAAGTTTTCCTACTAGAGACTTTTATTGTCTTTTCAGACACATTGTTCAGAATTAAATTAAAAAACAACAACACACAAAACAAAACATGGAAAAATCATGAAAATGTCTGATTCAATAGATATTTGATCAATAAGTGAGCTGTTCAAATGACCAGCCAATAAATTTAATATGTATTACAAATATGTTAAATAATTCAAGAATCACATAATGTATGAATTGAGGGGACATTTCAGGAGTATTTAAAATATATTTCTAAAAAAAAAAAAAATCAAATGTACTGAAAGATCTAAAACTGCACCATCTGAAAAATTAAAAAGTACTTTGAATATTAAAAGCAGATTGAACACAGTAGTTAAAAAATAAACTTTAAGGCAGGAAATAGCATTCATTTAAACTGAAACACAAATGGGAAAAATAGTTGAAAAAAGTGAACAGGTCTTCACTGATTTGGTGACAGAACAGTTTTAAGAGTTTAAACATATCTGTAATTTGAGTTTCAGAATAAGAGTAATACAGAGGAGCAAAATATAGTTTGAAGAATTATTAGCTAAAATTTGCCAGAATTTTGAACAAAAACCTCAACCCACTTATTAATGAAGTTCAAAGACCTCAAGCAGAATAAATATAAGGAAAAAACTCACTAAGCACATCATAATAAAAATCCTGAAACTATGAGAGGGATCATTTTAAAGGAGCTGAGACGGGAGCTTATCTATGGTACCTAGAGAAAAGCAACAATAAGGATGCCAGGAGATGATCATATAATTATTCCTTAGCATGCTTAGATGCAGGTATGCTGGAAACTAAAACAAAACTCAAAGAAGGCAGAGAAGGGTCTCGCATAAACATGGACAAGGATTCCCAGTGTGTCAGTAATCATGTGAATTGAAATGACACGTGCTTCTTCTTTATGGATTTTTTCTTGCCCATAGAGGAGCAAGTAAAACATAAATCTAAATCTTTACTCATTATGATAGTAAGGATTTGGAGAGTCAAAGCCACCTATGTTAGCTTCCTAGGTTATCTGAGTGGGAATCTCTTCAGACATTGTCTCCTATTCTTCCTGCCTACTCTCATGTGCTCTGGTCTAGTATCCCAGCCTGTACACTGCTCTTAAAATTGGATTGGTGTCTCTGCCTCGTCTCTTTGTCATGGCTCCTCAGTTGGAGGGTACGTCTCTTTTATCTATGTTTGTTGGATTACCCTGATGGCCCATTCCACTCCCTCTAGCCAGTCCTTGGCTCCTACTCATCCAAAGAGGTAGAATACTTCTTGATATAACTCTCAGCGTGTGGTTATTTTGCAAGGATGAGAAATCTTATACTAGTGACTAATTTTGAACTAGACATAAAAATAAGTTCTGGCAATTTTTTCCCGGGCTTAGTGGAAATCGATCAAGAAGCTCAAGCATATATTCGATCTACTCCACTTCCTCTGGATGATTTTAGTTGGTTTATTTATTTTTTATTTTTTGGAGGTGGGATAATATTAGATATTTAGACATAACCTTTCAGCAACTTAGTTTATCTAATATTTGCGTGTGTGTCTGTTTCATTTTCTGTGCATGAGGCTTTGTCTTAAGCCCTGGGGGTTAAATGGAGAAACAACAGATATGCATTCATGATTTATGGTTCAGTGGGTGTTGGAGGTTGGAGGAGTCTATTTCCCCCCCACTTTTGTGTTTCCAAGTAGAGGAAAATCATCAGTCTTGGATTTCCTATACTCCTTTACCAATCCTGCCCAGAGGAGGTGAAGTGGCTTCTCTGATGGGAAGTTTGGGATGGGGTACTGACATGGCTCCACCCTTGTGGGACCACTCAGATCTGCTCTCTGTTCTGTGATTAAAAAAGACACTTTCCATGCAAGCAGAAGCTAATGGTTATCCATCTGTGACAACTAGTAAGTGAATGCTATATAGTATAGCAACAGTGATAATTATTATCATGACTATTTGTTCAGATGCCTCAGCCATACCCTTTATTCTATGTTTTTTTCTTTTTATAAGACAGTAATAAAACTGACATTTAAAAATCTCCATCAGTTTGATTCCTGTGTCTATATATCTTTCTTGGGCAAGGAAGGATTTATTTATCAAACCCTAAAATCTCAATAGTGGGAATAGAGTCAAGCACATTCAATATCATCAGGGCTAAGGTAAGTGTAATAGAGAGTAAGATAGGAGCCAGAGAAGGGCACCTTGTCCAGACTGGTAGGACTGTGGTGGTCAGAAAATATTTTTTTTAAGTGTATAAGTAGAATTCTCTGTACTCTTTAGCTAGTGCCATGTGAAAGCCAGTGGATTCTGGGATGTGTTGGCATTTAATTGATTATGAAATCAGGCCACTGGAAATAATTTCAAAGTTCAGGTCAGTTACATCTTACTTTAGAGTTATCTATTCATTTATTTAATGATTTGTTATTAAATGTATATCATGGGAAGTATTTCTTTTAGATCTGGGGATACTGAAGAGGAAAATCTTTTTTTATCACTTTTTTTAATCATCACCCAAGATATGTTTTTTAATGGACTAGAGAGAGAGGGAAACATCAATATGAAACATCATTCGGTTGCCTCCTGTTCTCGCCCCAACCAGGGATCGAACCTGCAACCCAGGCATGTGTCCTGGCCTGGAATCGAACCCACAACCTTTTGGTGTACAGGACGACACTCCAACCAACTGAGCCACCTGGGGCCAGAGCAAAATAAAATTGTGAAACTCCAACACCCCATGAAACTTACATTCTATGGTAGAAGGTTGAGATTTGTGGTTGGTTTGAAGAACCATAGCCCTCCTTTGTATTTTACTGAATGTGTAAGCTATACTCCTAAACCAGAGCCTTAGCACTTGCTATTTTTTTTCTGCCTGGAACAATTTATCTCCAGATAGTCTTACCTTGATCCCTCATGGGTTTTAGTTCTTTCCTGACCTACCCGGTGTAACATTACAACTAGATTTTTCCAAGAGCAGTTCTTCCACACCTCTCTGCTTTATATTCTTTAGGGCCATGATCACCACCTGGCATACAATGTTCTGTCAACAGAAATACCACAAGCTTCCCTTTCTCCCACAGTAAGCTCCCAAGCTCTCATGAAAGTTTTCAAAGCCCTATGGTCTGCACCCATCTCCATTTCTTCTTCGATCTCATCTCTTTTTCTCACTTCTCCAGGGTGATTTTACTCTGACATTAAAAGTGGTTTGAGCAGAAGAGTGTAACGCCCTGACTGAGGTTTAAAAGGATCTCTCTGTCCACTGGGTTGAGGGCAGGCTGGCACAGGGTGGGAGGTATGGTGATTAAAGTTTGAAGCCAGGAGACCACTTAGAAAGCTTCTGAATTAATCCAAGTGAGAGATGACTATCATTTGGATTTGGGTGGCTACAAACCAGGGCCCAGGAAGTAAAGAAAATTAGTCAGTTCTAGACATATTTTGGAACTAGAACCAACAGAATTTTGCTAAGAGATTGTATTTGGGTTCTGAAAAGAAAAGAAAGGCTATGGCTGGCTGGTCTTGTGGTCTTAGCTGAGCAACTGCAAATAATGACATCACATTTAATGGATGGCGATGACTGCAGGGGAAACAGGTGGGGCTGGAAACCAGGAATGCAGTCTGTGACATGTCACACTTTAGGATGCCCACTTGACATCCATGAAAAAGTGTTGAAGACTCAGTGGGGAACAGAAGACTGAAGTCTGAGGGAAAATCTGGGCTAAAAGTCTACATTTGAGGGTCTTTGGCATACAAATGGTATTTAAAGATGGATTAAGATCACCAAAATGTGAGGGTAGATAAAGAAAAGATAAAGGATCGACCCTGGGGCATTTTGACAACTTTGTGGTCAGAGGCTGAGGAGAGGCCAGGAGAAGAGAATTCAAGGGAACATCCTGGGAAGTAGAGAGCAGTGAGATGTGTGGTGTCCTGGAGGCCAAGACCTAAGAATTTCAATAAATAGGGTTGGTTAACTGCCTCAAATGCTGCTGATAGGTCGAGTAAGAGTAAGGTGCATTAGCCATAATGTATTGCCTCGATCACTAGAAATATGTTTCAGCAAATGTCAGGGGGATAAATTAAACACTTGCTATATTTTTGCCATGTAAAATGTCAGAAAGGAGAGTTCTGGTAAATTCCCAGTGGACACAAGATTTATTAGTCACAGTTTCATCTCAAAAAATAAACATATACACATACATACACACATATACCCTCCTTTTATGATTACTGTAGGTTGATACCCAGAACTCTTACTGCTCCACAGTCCCATTTAAGGTGATTGAAAAGTGTGACTTTTCTAAACATTTGTATATTCGTTGAATTTGGAGACATCAAATAAAATGATTTAATTTAATGCCTTTTTATTTTTTGTTACTCTGTCTCTCACTCTATTCTTAAATAGCTCTTCCTGCCACTAGCTTTACCTTTTCCAATTTGGCTTAATTATCAAGCTTTTGATAACAGAATATTTTTTAAATATTTAATTTTCAATAGTTTATTTATTTAAATTAAAGCAAATTTAAATCAATCACTTAATTTAGTTACATTTATTAAAGTATTTAAAAATATTTAATTTAAAATACTTGGAATAGTATACAGCAATCACAAAAATAGAGAGCAGCAAGAAAAGTGGAAGACCAAATATGGATTGTTTGTCTTCTTTTTGTAAGTTGTATGAGTTCCTTATATATTTTGGATATTAACCCTTTACATGATGTGTTGCTGGCCAATATGTTCTCCCATACAGTGGGCTCCCTTTTAGTTTTGTTGATGGTTTCTTTTGCTGTGCAGAAGCTTTTTATTTTGATGCAGTCCCATTTGTTTATTTTCTCTCTTTCAAAGATGTTTTATGGTAACTTCTCATGCATTAGTTTGTATTATTTAATTGTTTTATTGTATCTATTGTGTGCTGCAGGCTAGTCTTTAAGTTTTTGAAAGTCAAGGTCATAAAACATATTCAAGCAACAGCAAAGAGAACTAATTTTAAAATATACAGGAAACTGAGTATCTCACGAAAACAATTAACATCTCCTCAAGATTGTTTTACATTTATTTCAATGATATTGCTCTTTCTTAAAAGCACACACAAACAAACAAAACAACAATAGTCTTTGCAAGCATTCTTGGAATTACCAGTAGAGCCATTTTGAGTAAAACGAGTAAATAAATCTTTTATTTATTGAGTCACATTTTTTCTTAGACTCCTAAAATGATATTATCCAAGTGAATAAATTATCGTTCTCATTATATTGGCCTCTGAAAGACACTTGGGTATTTCTTAAAAATTAACATACCCTCAAACACCATTCTTTCTAAAAGTTGAACCTGAATCTGCTGAAGTCTCTAGAATTAATTACCAATTTACAGGAACTCGAGGGGACAGAGAAAGGTGTTAATGTTGCCATGGGGATGCAATCCTCAAAATCCAGCCTGAAAAAAATCTCAGGACAAAAAAAAAATCTGAACTCTTCAAAAACTAATTGGCAATGAAACAAATAAAAGGTAATAAATAGAACCTATAAATCAGAGAAAATTTTAAAGTCTTAGGAAACATATCAGCTATCTGCAAAGCATAAATCTTTTGGAATCTTGATTCAAATAAACAAGCTATAAAAAAAAGGAGGGAGAGGCAATGCAGCATTTTAAACACTGTAAATAGTTAATGATATTAAGGAATTATTATAATGTTTAAGCTAGTTTCGTGGCTATATTTTTATAGAGTCCTTATCTTTTAGTAGTTCAAAAATGTAAAAGTTATAAGTGAAATGACATGATACCTGGGGATAGACTCAAAATCATCTGGGGTTGAAGAAATGGGTCAAGAGCCTACGAAACAAGATTGAATTGTGATTTATAATTGTTGCAGCTGATTGATAAGTACATGATAATTCATTATTCTCTCCTCTCCTCTTTTCTATATGTTTGAAATTTTCCATGAAGTTTAAACAATAAATATATCCCCTGAAATGAAGGGACACTGCCATAATTGACAATAATACGATGCCCACCTCAGAAGGCAGTCTCCAAAGGGGTCTGTAAAAATATCCTGTGCGCCAGAAGCGTCATCGATAGGCCACAGCTCCCCCCTGCTCGGACCTCCCTGTCTTTCCCTGCATCCTTTCCTTTCCTTCACAGGTGACTAGGCTGCATAGAGATTCATAAATATAAGTCACATGCTTACTGACAGAGAAGCAGCAGCTGTCGGCTCCTGGGGGCACCGCCAAAGCCTCCAGGGCTTCAGCCTTGGGAACAGTGTTTCAGCTTTGCCTCTTGTTCTCAAGTCTCTGCGGCAACATGTGTTTAGGCCATTGTCTTAGGTAAAGTAGCTTCACTGCGAGTATAGATAGAGATTTAGCCGAGTAGACGCTAAGAGCCAATATTAACTATAACCCATGGGCACAGATAATAGTGTGGTGAAGGCCTGGGGCAGGCCGGGGGACAAATGGGAAAAAGGGGGACATGTAATCCTTTCAACAATCAAGATAAATTTAAAAAGAAACTAGCGTTGTAACGAGTTAATGTATACCCCAATTGGGGGTGGAATGATTTAATGCAGAACCTTCGGCCTGCTTTTCCTTCAGGTCTGTCTGTGCGTGGGTCTCTTTATGTTCCGTAACGTTTGCTGAATTGATCCGGATTAATTTTGTTGCCGGAGACATACTGAGCCAACTTCTTCCCAGACCCATACCCCTTGGAGGGTTGTAGATAGCAGCTGTTTGATAGTTTATATAAACATCTTAGATTTGCTCTCTTTGAGTTAACTTTTTAGTTGTCCACCTTTTTACAGGAAAATATTGGGGTCTATACCCTGTAGTTGGGGCTAGAGATTCAAAGATAAATGAATCACATAGTGTCTGCCTTCAAAGGGCTTAGCCCGCTGTGCTTCTACCCACTAGCAAAGATTCTGAGTTTAACAACTACTACTTATTTTTATTGACTTGTCATTCCCACTCTGTAAGACTTTTGTTCTCTCAATGAGATTTCACACTGCACTCTTGCTTCATATCATTTATAAGATGTTAGATTAAAATTGTTACAGAATTATTAAAAAAAAACAACCCACTCTACTTTTTGCCGTATATAGAAGCAATCAATTACCCCTACCAGTCACTTCTTTCTTAAAAGCCACTTCTTTTCTGACCAAATAACCTTTCCCTTCCCCCAGTCTCCTTGCAACTCAATTTTTAAACAATCTTTAATGAAATTTAACACAAACATTTTCAATAATCTTTGTTTACTCTTTGTACCCAGACTAGCTTTGTCATCCCACCCTCAACAACCATAGCAAAACACTTTGTTTTCTTTACAATTGCAAATGTAATTATGCAAGTTGTGAGAAGTTAGGAAATGAGAGAAAAGTTTAAAACAGAAAGTTATAGACACCCAATAACCTCAACTGGTTAATCTTTTATGCAAAAACCCCTCCATGGACTAAATAAATCATCCCATTGTGGTCCTATTAAACTCATATTTGTTTGGTTCCTTTGAGAATGTTTTTATTGGTTATAGCCCCTTCCAGCTTGCCTGGTGTGAAAGTAAAAGCAAGAGTTATAGTTGTAGAGCTCACAGAAACCCCTAGGGATTCTCTCCATGCTCAGCAGAAGAAAGTACTCACTCTTAAGGCCTATTCTGTGGGAATTTTACACATTTGTGTTTCAGAACTAACTGGACTACGTATTTAAATTGCAAAGTTGTATGGACCATGATTTGTGAATTAGGATTTAGGGATTTGACCTTCCCAACTAGGCAGAGTGGTAAACAACATGCCTTCAGAAGTGAATTGTTTTTGTCTGTACTAAAAGATCATCTCTAAAATTTTTGTTGTCTTTTATTTCCTTTTGCTTTTACTGTTTTTGTTTGTTTTTTTTTTTCAAAAACTCATTAGTATGACCTCACATTCACCTCAGCATTGTATGCTTCTTTATAACATGTTTCTATGCTGATTATCTCCCTTGAAAAAGTGTTTGGAATTGTGAGGGCAAATACAGCTAATGGCAAACAAGCCCCTTTATGACCTTTGGGCAATAAAATGATTGACACTTACTAGACAATGTTGGCATGTTAAACATTATTTTAGAAAATCAGACAATCTAGTGTTTGTGAACCAGAAAAATGCTTATAATAAAATTTCAGTTTTGTGTATCTGTTTTTTTCCATATACCATTAAAAAAGGAAGATATTTGAAATTCTGTTTAAATTAAGAAATAGTCATAAACACTATTAATGATCACTTCTGCTAGGAAACAATTGTAATTTCACAGTCTATAACGAATTTTACAGTTGGGAGCATCTGAATGTGAAGAGAAGCTGGACCAGGTTACTTTTATGATTCTGATTATTGCTATTATCATTTAATTCTTCCTGGTCTACATTTCTTTGCTAAGTGTCTTTCATTTCCAAAAGACTTTGCATTTATTAATTCTAAAAAATTATTTTGCTTTAAACATTTTTTAGAGAGCTTTTTAAATTGAGGATTCATTTCATATGAGTTTAAATTACAAGAAAGAATTTCATGATTTTGATTGATTAAATATGAATTCCAAATTGGACTTTATTTTATACAGAATAAAAACCATATGAAGAAACATTGGTAAAAGGGATTTAAAGTCGCCCCCCCAAATATAGAAGAGACTTTGGGCCCCTTAAATTAATTTAAGCCTCCAGGCTCAGCTTGGAATTAGACGGGTTTTTTAGAGGATGGAAGAGATTCCAGAAGGTGGCAAACAGGCAGAAGTGATTGCAATATACTAAAAGTTAAAGTAGTGAGGGCTCATGAACTCCAGACTGATAGTGACTTTGATGCCTACCATAGGTAATACATTACTTAATTCTTTGATTCAGACACTTAATAATCATTTCTTGAGCTCTGATGTGCCAGACATGGTATTAGGTGTTGGGATATAGGGATAAACAGAAAACTGTCCATAATTTTAAAGAGTTTATAGTCCAGTGGAGATTACATGCAAAATTGAATTCAAAAGAGCCTGAAGTGGAAAGAAGCTTTTCATCTGTTACAAAAGGCCCACTAAGAGATTAAGCTGTGAAGGTATTTGGGGAGAGGGGGAGGGCAGGACAAGTTGGGAGAAAGAGACTGAGATGAGAGAACTTTCCAGATTAAAAAGATGGCAGAGGCCAAGGTCTGAAGGAAAAAAAGAGCATGGTGTAGTTGAGAAGCATAGTAGGGGTTCAGGAAGGATTGTAGAATAGTTCATGGAAGGGATTATTAAGGATCAATACGGTTTTACAAAGACCAAGGCAAATCAAATTACTCACTGTCTTTTTTCTCCCCTCCCCTCGCCTTCCTCTCCCCTTTCCTCCCCCCCCTCCTCCTTCCCTTCCCTTCTTCTTTTTGTTTTTTTTACTCACATTTCCTAACTATTGCTCTAAATGAACAAGGCAGTGCAACTGGTAAACCATTTCAGGAATTCAGCAAAGTGTTTAACATTCAATCCCTGTTAACATACTTGTGGACCACACGGTGAATTAACTTTACCGAAAGGATATTGCCTAATATATGGATGTTTCTGGTGGCTTAAATTAAGGCCCTGTCTTTATTCCTATGCAGCTGAGCCTTTGCACCCAAAGTTTGGGTAAAGATTTGGGGACTTCATTTCTCAGGCTTTAGAAATAATATAAAATACATAGGAAAGCTAAAACAAGATCCATAAGTTTTTAGGGTGAAATTATAGCTTAAATGTGACAAGATAAATTTTGAAAAAAAATTCTGATTATAAAAGGAACGTATATTCATTGTAAAAGAATTAGAGCCATATAAAAGAGTTATAGAGTTAAACACACTCACATAAAGTTAACACATATATTAACTTAATTATTCCAGTAACCTGAAACAATCAGTTATAAAACTTGATATATATACTTATGAAGTTTATATATATTTCCATAACAAAAATGCACTTTGAAAATGAGATTGTGTTATAATACTGTTTTTATTGTATTATTTCTTAATTATTGTCATATTTCCATGTTAATATATTCATAACTAGTCATCAGGATGATGGCTGCATATGGCATATATATCACAATGTAATTAACAACTTCCTCCTGCTAGAATTTGGTTGCTTGACATTCACTGTCCTTATGTAGGCTCTTTTGATGAACATCTACATATATTCATCTCTATGTACCTGCCTGTGTATATTTTTAAATTTCTGGAAATTGAAATGCAAGGTCAAAGGGTAAACTCCTTCAAATTGTGATAAATGTTGCCAAACAAACAAGATGAAATTTAATAGGCATACCTGCGAGACTCTGTGAACAAGCACAGCAAGTTGAGAACCATTATTTCTGAAAAATATAAAGAATTTTAGATGATGTTATTCCACTACTGTGATGTGGCTGCTTCAGCAGCTGTGTGGGTTTCAGAGCTGGCATTAAAACCTACCTCAGGAGACATTTGGAAATGTGAAGGGACCTTTTGGTTGTCACAATGACTGGGGGTATTGTGGACATTTAATGGTAGACAATGCAAAGGACAATCAAGCACCACAAAATGCAATAATACTATCTTTGAAAAACACTGAGCAATTGCAATCATAGGTTAGTTAATAGAATAGTATCTAGGTCTATAGGGCATAACATCGATATTAACTAAAAGGCATCAGTAATATTGTTTTTAAATTTATGTCTTGCAGTTTCAGGTATGGATTGGGTGGGGCAAATAAGTTTCATTTTATGTGTCATCTCCTGTTGATGATTAGCAATAGCCTTGAAAGAAAGTTGTGGTGAAAGAACTCAGCAAACACTTCTAGGCTTGGAATGCTCTAATCGGTTACTAATGCCAGTCAGGTTTGTGAGACGGGAGGTAACAGCACTTACACCAAGCATTTGTCATAACCAACAGGGCAAACTGTACTCTGCAGTCAGGAAGCGCTGTACTCCATAGTCAGAAATCAAAACTGTCTCCTGATTCTATGCACACACTCTATTTTGTTAAAATGTCTCTTGAAGAATTTCAAATTTTAAGCATTCAGTATGGAGCATGATGATTTTTAGGTCTCTTATGGGCTGAATTATTGCATTCCCCTAATTCATATGTTGAAGACCTAACTCTCATTACTTTGGAATGTGATTATATTTGGAGATAGGGCCTTTAAAGAAGTAAAGTTAAAATGAGCCCTAACCCAACATGACTAGTGTTCTTATAAGAAGAGAAAATTTGGACACACAAAGAGACATCAGGAATGCACACACAGAAAAAAAAACATGTGAAGACACAGCGAAAAGGCAGTCACCTGCAAGCCAAGGAGAGAGACCGCAAGAGGAACCAAACTCGCGGACACCTTGATCTAGGATTTCCAGCTACAAGAACTATGAGAAAATAAATTTCTATTGTTTAAGCCCCCAGTCTATGATATTTTGTTATGGCAGCCCTGACAAACTAATACAATATCCTTATTAATATTTCATTATGTAAATTTAAATACAAAATTTTATCACAATGAAATCAATGGACAAGACAGTTTGGATGATGATTATACTTGAGATCATCCTTACATATACTGCAGTTATAGAAATTAAAGAGCTATCTCATATACTGTGTCTGAGGACCAATCCACCCCAAAATATGACCTTCTCTTGCACTTCCCACCCATTCCTTCACTGTTTCTTTCTTCTGGCTTGAAATTTTCAATTAAAATTACCTCTTTGGACAACTGGAAAGAAATACACAAGAAATCTTTAAAATGTATGTCATTGGTATCTTTACTTGTGTGGATGAGTTGATCAGATTAGCTCATTGCTGCTCTAGAAAGTTCACAAACAGAAGAGGAGATACAGGAAGAAGCATGTACAAACAGACAAGTAAATGGAAATAAGGGTATAGAGATAAAAAAAAAAAAAAAAAAAGCAAAACAGCTGTAAGTTCTTATTCACTGAGAAACCAAATGAAGTCTTAAACCTGCGAAGGAGAAGAGAAATGACAACTGAACCCTGGGTCTGGTCTCTCAGAAGGGTGAGACCCAAGAGAGGCGAAAGAGCCAAACTTTTTGTGATAATTTAGAATAGACTGTGTCCTTCCTACTAATTGTTCAGACTTCTCCCACTATATTGGCAAGCAGGAGCTAGTCCTATAATTATGCTTTTGGAGCCTATATTGTGCTGGAAGTGCTGTTACTGGCTGGGGCCAAATTGGGCATTCATTCCCTGATTAGCACCATTCTGTGATGCTGCTTGTGGGAGAAGCCACCCAGGCATCCCTGTGGGGCGCCCAGGGGTATTCAGTATTTCACTGCACTGCCACGAGAACCCCTAGGGGCCCACCACCACCTGGGAAGCGTGGACCCTGTCTGTGGACAATAAGGTATTTGTGTTGATACTTCAACAGGCAGATGGAAATGCCAAATGTACAATAAAGCTATTCAGAATTTCCTGTATTTTAACTTGAAAACAAGTGACAATGCATCTTATTTTTAACACAGTAATCTGGCAAACCAAGTAGCCATAGTCTATTTGATTTTGCAAGTCTTTCTCTAAGATATGGAATATTTGGGGAGCACTGCAAGGTTGAGTAAACAAACAAAAAACATATTTAAAGTTGCGGATGTTATTTCTAAATTGTTCGTAAGTAACAGGAAACTGCAGGATGATATTTACTCTGTAGGTAGCAGGCAATTTGCATTTTTAATATCAGCGTAATGAGTTTAAGATGCACATTGATCCCATTTTATTTTATAAGGAATGCAACAAAGCATGTTAATGGGTAAACTAAAAGCATATAAATCAGGGAAAATGTAAAATGTAATAAAATGCAGAGCTGTCGTAGTAATTGTGCTTGTTTGAAACATCCCACCCAAGTTACCCACAATGGCTGTGCAATTAATACCAAATGTAATTACCGTAAATGGAGAAATGGAGATTTTTCTATTTTCAGTTTTCCATGAGATACAGCGGAGGATTTGTTCTAGAAAGATGTCCCACAGTAATATCTTATATGATTGACAGCACTTTAATTAAAAATAAGAAGCTATTTTATAGTCTTGTTAGTCTTCCTGTCTCACAAATAGCTAATAGACTTTGGCCATGCTGGCCTTTCTTTGTTTTTCAGTTGTTGCTCATTAATTTAATTTTTCAGAAAGTCATAACTCACTTAAATATTCAAAGAATCATTTTATCCCAGCAAGGCATGTGTAATTTACTCATTCGTCTCAATTTTGAGAGAAATACATCACATTATTTCAAATTATTTTTATTTTATGATTTTGTTTTTCTTTGTGGTTGCCAATTATTTTAAGAAGGGCAGAATAAGTACATGAGAATTGTGAGGAGAAATGTTGTAATACAAACACAACAGAGTCAATGTGAACAATTACAGATTATCTTTCCGTATATAAATGCTGTTGCTGAGGTCAATTCAATTACTGTGAGTCTCCAGGCT
This sequence comes from Miniopterus natalensis, assembly GCF_054644295.1. Lineage (NCBI taxonomy): Eukaryota > Metazoa > Chordata > Mammalia > Chiroptera > Miniopteridae > Miniopterus > Miniopterus natalensis. The sequence goes on along the minus strand of NC_142086.1, from coordinate 35,465,412 downwards.
ATCAGTAGGTAAGGGCCACTTATTTTTAGGAACGTACTGTTTCTTTACTCACAGTCACACAACCAACACAACAAAAAGATGCAAAATGTGAAAATAAGGGTACTTTTAAAGTATGCTGGCTCCCTCTAATAATCAGAGCAATGCAAATTAAAAGTATTTGTGTACCATTTCACGCACTTTCAATCGGTAACATTTAAGATTCTAATAAATGGTAAAGGCATGGGAAAATAGCCTTGCTGGCAGGAGAGCGAATTGCTACCAAAACTTTGGAAAGCAAAATGTCAGAACCTAGTAGAGCTGAAGACTCCCTTTGAATGTACTCGACATCCAGAGTGGAAGATATCTAGGTATCTTCTCTAGAAACAGTCTCCCAAATGTGCAGAAGAAGGATCATTTTAGTGTTTTTAAAATAGACGAAGAATGAAAACACTACCTAATCCCTCTGAGTAGAGGAACGAATGAGGGTATAGTTTTAATTGATAAAGTGGAATATGCATAGTAACTAAAATGAATGAACCAGAGATAAATGTAGCCAAATATATATATATGTAAAAAAATGAGGTTGAGTGATAAAATGATATTTTACCGTGTGATGATGTTTAAGTAAATTAAAATATGAAAATTTATTAAATTTGAGAGACAATAGAGTTGTGGTTAAAAAACAGATGGTAGCCATACACACACACACACACACACACACACACACACACACACACACTACTTGCATGCCTATATCCTTTGTCCTGGGACACCTGTATTTAGGCATACATCTTAAACATCACTATAAATTAATTAAGAATAACAGAGTAGATAATAACACAATGAAAAGCCCTTCACTGATGTCTAGTTTCCAATCCTATCTCCACCAATGTCCTGCTGAATAATTTGTGGCAAGTCCTTCATTATTTTAAATGTCAGCTTCTCCACCTTAAAACACTATGGATTAAATCTGACTACCTCAAATGACTGCCATAAAGATAAAACAATGGAATGTATTTGGAAACTCATTGAATGATGTACAATTATTCAGAATGTTATACTACAAAGATAGTTTATTTTGATGTTTTAATGTTAAATGTTATTTATTTCACACAAAATCTGAGAAAACATACGTACTGCCCTGAATCCCTATAAACATGCACACTCTTATGCATGAATCACAATTATTTAATAAACAACTGTGTATGAAATTCTATTATGGATTTTTTTTTTTCATCTGAGACACTGCTCCTGTGGCCATGGCTCAAACTCAACAGAACTGAGCTCACTTCTAGCTTCTATTTTGTGACTTTTGCTTCACTGTGTTCAACAAGTTCCATGATTTCTGACCTGAAGATGAAGGTTTAGGTCCCTCTGAGCACCATCAGGGGGGCTCTCAGAAAATACAACACATAATACCCACCTCTTTCCTGTGAACGAAGCTCAGAATTAACCCAGGGTTGATTATTTTTAGCATTAAATTGAAGATGAAGTGACTGGGAATTGCCAGGCAATTTAAAGAAGATGAGCCAGTGAGTTAGGAAATATCAGATTTGGGTCTCACAAGGGAAATAAGGTAGCTCCATGTGGAAATCCAGGTGAATCAGAATGGACAAAATTTTATAAAAATATGCTGGAAAACTCAACTAAATTAATTGAGATATTGAGTCACTGCCTGAATCTTGAACTTTCTGTTATTTTTTCTTTTTCTTTTTAACTTCTATAAGTGACCTTAAATTTTACTCTGTTAATTTTACTCTTTTACTTCCTGACTTCCTCTGTCCCTTTGCCTTATCTTGTGTATCTTCAAGATGAACTTAAAATGGAAAGTTCTAGAATCCTCAGTCTTTAGTTTTCATTTGGAGTCAAAGACCATGGTGATGTTTGCTGTACAACCATTTTAAAATTAAGAAGCCCAGCACTTTCTTTGCACTTCACAGACTTGTAGAAACTACCTTTTCTTACAAACGAAGATGGGTTGTCCCTGCTTAACAGGGTTCATGTGACAAAAATGTAAGGGGATATCTTATGATCCTGGGGCAGTATAGAAAAAATGAGAATCTATTACGTAACAGCTACTAGATAAATAAGATCTATAAAAGGATGTGAATAAAGTTAATGTTATTATAGAAAAAGATAATTAAGAATCGAGGTAAACCCAGATATGCTCTTTGAGATTGAGATTAAAGCAGAGAAGATCTAATTGAATCACATGGTTCGAGTGACTTTGTGGAGGGCAATTTGAACATGAAACCCAGAGGATAAATCAGAGTTTCAAACAGAAGAGTGCCCTGCTCTCTTCCTGAAGGCTGTGGCACCAAGAGGAAAAGTTTATCCTGAGGTCGGGGAAAGAAATCTCAAGCATAGAGGTGGGTCTGTTAAATAGGAGAGAGAGAAGCAGTAACTTTCAGCAGAGAGAACTAGTGCCAAACTTAATGAAGAACATAGGACTGTGTATTTACATCTTACCAAATCTGCATGCAGTGTTCATTCTAAGCTGCCCTAATAAAAATTATTAGGCATCATGAAATGTACTCTAACTTACTCTAAACTCTGAATTATTTTTGAATATTTGTTTCTGGGTGTTATTCCAAGTAAAACTTCTCAACTGGATACCTGCTCTTCTATGTTCTGTAGTTCAGAGATACTCTAAACTGATTACCAATGTTACCTAGAGACTTAACAAAAATAGGAAAATGGACAAATGTTGATGGATGGGTAGATGGATGGACAGGTTTTTATATCTCTCCCCAGATTTACAAATTCGAAGCCCAGCTTCTAAGATGATTTTGACACTTGACCAAGTTGGTGACTCATGTGGTGTTGCTGTGGAGATTGTGAGGGAAGAATATTATGAGAAAAAAAAAAAAGAAAGAGAAAGAAGGAAAGAAAGAAAGAAAGAAAGAAAGAAAGAAAGAAAGAAAGAAAGAAAGAAAGAAAGAAAGAAAGAAAGAAAGAAAGAAAGAAAGAAAGAAAGAAAAGAAAAAGAGAATTGAGAATTCTAGGGGTTTAGTCTCTGGAGAAATGACCCTTTCTTTGCTGCCCAGTGGTGGCAGCAGAGAATTCCTATGGGAATTGCTCTGGTGGATCCTTCTGTTGGAAGTTGCTATAGGGTCCTGGCTCCATCTTTTAGCAGTCAGATGAGCTGAAGGGAAGCAATGTCTATAGAGCTAAAGTGTTTTATTTTCATGAATAGGCTATTACCAATGACCCTTAAAAGGTGGTAAGGAAAATGTTTTGGAGTCCACTAATGGGACGGGGGTAAGAATTACAAGAATGGCCCAATAAAGACACAAGAAGGGTGTGCCCAAAGATCCCACCTTTGGTAGGGGGTGACCATTGTAAGGGTGCATCTCCGAGGATAACCAGGAGGTGACCTTTCTAAATATGGTGGGGAAAGACCCAGTCCCAAAGCAGTGTTCACATATCTGAAGACAGGTAACAACTGTGACTCTACCCTATTCTCCACGGCAGTCCCACACTTCACTCTTTCTTGCTTCTGGTGTCACAAATAAAGCATCTTTCCTGAATGGCCTGAGAGGTGCTTACTTGAGTCTTACTACACCTCTAGTTTGCTCTATTTACCTCACAATATAAATAATACCCCACATGCAACACAACATCTCACTGCATCACATTTCTTCACTCCTTTTTAAAAATGTATAGTTATGAAAAGATGACCATCTCAAGTCTTAAACCCAACCATCATAAAGGCATCAAAACAAAAGTGGTCATTTTCTTTTTCTGAACAGTGTGTTAACATGCTAGCTAGGATGGTGTAGTAAAAAAAAAAAAATACATCCTTTCTACATACCAAAGACACTTTGCTTTAAATTTCTCCTATTGCTTTTCTAATTTTATGACAAGTTACTATAAATAACTATAAATAAACTATAAATTGAAGATAATTCTACTTTTGGGGGCTATTGTTAGAATTAAATGGGATAAGAATATAAACTATTTCTCATGTAGGCATTACTCAGTAAGAATTAAATATCTTTCCGCCTTCTACTTACATTTATAGACATCCGAGAAATATTTATTTTTCTTTTCTCTTTGATGAGCTCCCCAAATATCCAGCATTCTAGTCTTAGAATCAGGGATAAATAATGAGGGAGCCATGGGCAAGTAGGGGTTCCATAGATGGACTTTTAAGTGTCAATAATGGTAGGCATATACATTTTGAGGGTAAAAAGTTAATGGTTCTCTTTAGATTCTGAAATATTCTTTGACCTATATAACCACATAAAATGTTGGGGATCATTTTTATCCGACTTATAAATCAGATTAATTTCCACCCCTCATTTGGAAATCCTCTCTCTGTAATCTTCCATGATTTTACTTTCAAATTTTTGTGAGCATATTTTATCAAGATACATTTCACAAAGTGTGAGATCAAATGAGAAAATGTATATAAAATATTTCTTGAACTGTAAAACTCTACATAAATAAAAGATATTGTTAACATTAGCAGCAATGCGTACTATCTTCTTGCCTTTGTGGCTGTGGGATATCTCCTCCTGATTTGCTATGATAAAAATCATCATAATGATTACATTAATCACAATTACATTGCAATCTTATCACAATGCTCACAGCTGAGCAAGTTAATTGAAAACTTGATAAAAACTAATTGTAGCTGTTTATAATTTTTTTCTTGGGCAGCACTTCCTATGAATTTAGAACTACAACATTTTCATGTGCGAACAAATCCTTGATAGCATCAAATTTAACCTCTTTGTTTTTAGATGAGGGAACTGGGCCCTGGTTCCCCCTGTGGCTGTGAAAAAAGGATTTGTCCATAATTATATAGCTAGTTTGTTGAAAGTTAGGATAAGAGAATGTAATTAGGCTGTTTCATTGAAGTTTTTGATTGGTTTATATAGCAGATCTTTCCAATTTTTTTAAGGGAACAATGTTTTTAAAAATTTTTGCTTAAAGTATACATTTTGATAGATAAGGAAGATGATTAATATTGTCAAGGGAAAAAAATACATAAATCTTCCATGGAGCATCTGCCCCTAAAATATATTTCAATTGGGATGACCCAGAAATTTGCCTCAATTGTACAATGTGTTTTCCCCAGTAAGAAGCAATGTAGAGCTTAAACACTGGCATTTTGGTCCAGGTGCCTTGTAATAAGGACCCCCTTTAGGCTTGCTTAAATATGAGGCTATATTGAAGAACAAAGAACCAAATCTCAGTCAGGCTCCGGGGAGATGACCTCGGAGAACATGGAGGTCTTCAGGACCAAAACTTTTCTTTGTATGTGTTCTAATCTTCAAGTGAAGTGAAAATACCAGCTTTTTCTATTTCTCAGCATTGTACATGTGGTCTAAAATAAAGGAGTCAAGAATGACCCTAAATGAACTTCCAGTTCAAGTGCCCAGCCTATTGTATTGGGGTCTCTGTGCCTCTTTATTCATGCTAGAGAAGCAGATTCTGATCATGGAGTAGCTAGGACCCAACTCTGGTCTTTCCAGTGACTGAAGGTGAACTATTCTTTTGTTCCATCAGTCAGCTAATCCCACATTTTAGTAGAAGGAATACAGTGTTCAGTTACCAGGGAAGAGTTACCTCTAAGAGTAAATTTAAAACTAACTTAAAACACCAGAATAAAAGGATGGCTCTGAAATTTTTAAGGTTCAATTTTTCTTCCCCAGAATTATGTGTTGGGAACCTATATTTTGATACACAGCCTAGCTACGGGGAAGGGTTTTAAAAATAGATATGATACATCCTGTACAATCTAGGATATATGATTGCCATAATTCCAGTACCAGAAAATATACACAACCTAGCTATGGGAAAGACTTAAAAATAGATATGATGCATCCTATATAATCTAGGATATATGATTGCCATAATTCCAGTTATCAGGAGATTTAGAAATTTCTGTTTCCCTGGGTAAAAGCAATGGTCCAAAAAGTTTCAGAGGGATTCTTATTGGCTGTGAGGAAGTTCAGTTTGTTTTTCTTTCTTTTTTTCTGGTTTAATACAGAATTGATTGATATAAAACACTCTCATCATAACTTCAGGTTATCTTCTAGTTTTTGTCACTAACTCCCACCTCCAATGCTGCTCTTGAGTTAAGGACATAGTATTTCAATGACTGCAACATACCCAGGGAATTTGGGGTTGTTTAAATATTTTCTGAAAAGTTGCAGATCTTCTTGTGTTTTATCAGAATTACATGGTGCCATTTTTATCAATTCAGATAACTTCTTCAGAAATGCCACCAATTAGTATATATTTTGAGCTATTTACATACACATATTTATATATACAAATTCTAAAATATGATCATGACAACTCTGCAACTACTTAACATAAACTAAACATAGAAACGTTATAATAATCCGATGCATACTGATAGCCTTTCTGTTATTATTTTTTGAAGTAATGGTTATATTATTCCATATCTCTATTAAAATCTAAAAACTCCAGTTTTCTTCCCTTTCTCCCCTCTGCAGAATGAAACAGAAAAGAGATAAAAATAATTTTAAAAACTAATTAATGAAACAGATTTCTTACTGTGTGGTTTATATCTATCTTAATAAGAATAAATAACACTATTTAATTTTGTAGCTGAAATTGATGACTAGGTAGCTAAGGAAAGGAATTTATTTTTCTTAATGTAAGGCTGAGGAGGAAGCAATAAATTGTTTCAATTTGGTGGTGGTAGAAGATTTTAAGAGAGCAAAGAGAAAATAATTTTGGTCACAGAATCTAGTATGAATTTCCAGAAAATATTCTTAAAGTTACCAAAATAGGACAGGGAGGAATTGCAGATTTGCTTTTATTGATTAAAGAGGGAAAGAATAGAATTTTAAACATACTATAAAAAAAACCCATAAAATTTATTTCAAATGATGTGGTAAATAATACAGAGTCAAAGAAGAGTCTTAGATTTCAGGTGGTGGAACAGATGATAAAATATCAATGTCTACTGAAATGTATCATTCCTCCAAATAGTTGAGTATCTATAAGGAGCAAGCATTATATCAGGTCCTGTGAAGGACACAGGAGGGAATCAAACAGGGAGAACTTCACTAACTTGTCAATAGTCTAAAAGAAGGTACAAGGCATTTACAGATTTGGAATAAATGCCTGAATCTAGAAGTAGATTTAAAAAACCACCAAATTCTATGGAAGTTCAGAAATAATACTTCAAAATGGAAAATCAAAGACTTTTTTATGAATAACATTAGACTTGAATCTTGCAGTTAGAGAGGGTTTCAGTATGTAAAAGTAGAACTAGTGCGGGAGAATATTCCAGAAAACACACACACACACGCAAACAGTGGTGTTTATCTGTATATTGAGAGGCCAGTCAGTGTGCATTATAATGAGAAATAAACAGCTTGAGGGAAGAGGCTACCTTATTTATCATTTTTTTCTGGTACCTAAAAATGTTGAATGCTGTCACAATGGGTAGCAAGGCCAAGGGAGATGAAATAATTTGACCAATAATTATTAAATAAAGAAAAAGAACATAAATGTATTATATATACATATATATAAAGGAAACACATTTTTTTATTTAAAAAAAGCTAACTATTATAATTTTTTGCTTCTGGGGAATGACACAAGGCATACCAGTGGGGGAAAATACCTTCCCCCTTTTATTTTAGAGTTTCATAGGGGACAGAAAAAACGGCAGAATGAAAGTTCTAGTTTTTGCCTATTTTTCTGGGCTACTTAAGTTTAAGATATAGAGTAGATGTGTTTCTGTTTAGAAAAGCACATAAATAAACCCTTGGAGATAAAAACAGGCTTACTAGGAAAAGAGTTTGAAGAACAGGGAAAGAATCAAGAAACATCTTTTGAACTGGTATTTGATGAAAAAACACTACTGAACAGATCCATGAGTGGTGACCCTTGAAGGACTTAAGAATAGGGAGGTTTAATATTTAATTTTAATTATGTACATTATTAAACTATAAACTTCTTTCTTGACCCAAACTTTTAACAGTCATCTATACATGTAATTACACTGGATGAGTAGAATTAGAGAAATCTAGGGAAAAAAATGTGTTCCACAGCTAAATCAGAAAGAAGGTAGAAAAGAGATTAACTGTGATATAAAGAAGAGATTGAAATAAGAAAATAAAAAGAAGCAGAGACTCAGAGACAGATGTAATTACAAGAAACTAAATCCTTAGAAAGTCACAAAAATCACAAAATTGTGGATTAGTAAATTTGAGCAATTTCATTTAAATTTCAAAGAAGGATGTGAGCCCAGTTCCATATACTTATCTTAGTTAACACCTGTGATTATGTGACAAAGGCGGAGTTATAACTCCGAGCCAGATCTCTTGAGTCTCCTTTTAGCATTCTTTCTATTATTCAAAAGGAAGAAGGTGGAGAAGAACTTGGATATGTTAGGGAACTGGGAGACTATGGTGGGTATGTAAAGAGAAGTATCCCATCTTTAAGCTACCTTGGTCCAACAAATGGAGACACCCATGCTTTATCAAAGAAAGGGGGGTGGGAAGTGGGAGTAATCCATGCTAGGGACCTCCACCCTCCTTAATCACTCTCTTGCTCTCTTTCCTCAAAGTTGCTAAGGGAAGGCATGATTATTGGCTGAATTTCAGTTCCTCTCGGGAGACTGAACTGAGGGCCTCATTTCTTCTCTGACTGTTGACCAGTTCCTTACGATGAGGGCCTCTCCATACATGCCTTTCCTCAGCAAGTTTGAGGAAAGAGAGCAAGAGAGTGACTAAGGAGGGTGGAGGTCACAGTTTTTTTGTAAGTTAACCTTAGAAATGACATCTCTTGTATCTGTTACATTATCTTCACTAGGAGTGAGATAATAAATTCAATCCATGTAGAGGCTTATACAAAAGCAGAAATACAGGACTTAAAGTTTGTTGGACGTCATCTCAGAGGCTGTCTACAACACTTACTTTACAGGCAAAATAAAGAATCATTAAAAATTTTTAAATAAATGGACCTCCTGTCTTATTTCAGGCACTGCTATACTCCATGGGATGGAATGATAAATATGACACAGGGTTTTTTTAAAACTTTAAAATTTTATTTATTTTATTGTTCAAAATATTAGAGATGTCCCTTTTTCTCCCCATTGACCCATTCCACCCTCCCCAACCCCTCCCCAGTCCCTCACCATACCATTATCTGTGTCCTTGCGTTGTGTATATATGCATGTAAATTCTTCGGTTAATCTCTCCCCCTCCACCCACCTGCTCTCCTCCTCTCCTCTGAGATTTGTGAGTCTGGTCCATGCTTCTATGTCATTGAATTTATTCTGTCCATCAGTTTATTAAGTTCTTTATATTCCACATATAAGTGAGATCATGTGATGTTTGTCTTTCTCTGCCTGGCTTATTTCACTTGTCTTCCAGGAGCTGGTGATCTAGTTCAAGATGTAAGAGTATAAATGTGATCAGTGTTGTAAAAGCTGTAGGAGTTGTGGGAACAGGAAGGACTTTATAAGATGTGAGAACTGTCGCCCTCACAAAGGAGGTAAAGTCTGTGCTGTGTATTGAAGGATAGAGACTTGCCAGACAGAGGGGAAAGAAGACACCTTCCAGCATGTGCCTGAGAGGACCTTTCAGGAACCGTAGGCCTTCTGAATGGCAAAGTCTGGAGTCCACACTGGGAGGGGTGTTGAGGAATGAGGTGGATGGAGAAGCCAGAGCCATATCATGAAGGGCATGTTGGGCTATACTGCGAACTTTGGACTCTATCCAGAAGTGAAGTAGAATCACTGAAGTATAAGACCAGATATGTACAGTATAAAGAACACTCTGTTCCTTGCCAACAAACAAAAAGAGGAATAGGTAACATAAGTCACTATGTTCCCTGTGTTTTACATCCCCATGACTGTGCATAGTGCCAGTTGGGGACTGAAAATATCAAGGGGAACACCATGTAAAGTATATAATTATGTGTGTGACCACTAAACTGTACCCTGAAACCAATACAAAATAAAACTGAAAGGAAAAGAGGTTGTGTAATTTCCTTTCCAATTACACAACTCTAAGACTCCCTTGTCAGAATGACTAGGTCATAATCCAGGTGGAAAGCTCTCTGAGAGTTCCTTTAATCAAATCACACATCTCAATGACAATGTACCACATCTCAATGGCATGTAATTTCTCACAAGCACCGCCTTTTATAAGGCAACTGGAAGAATATAATTCAAGTTCATTTTTAGAGAAGAATGAGAGAAAATAGTGGTGTTCCTGCATAATATTCATCATCCTGCAGCCCAGCCCATAGCTCCTTTATTTAGCTTGCTAAATTCAATGAATCTCTAAACACTTAATTACTTTCCACATCCCTTTCTTCTTCCATGGTGCAAACTCTGTGCCATTCACTTGTTAAAGCCTCCTTTGAAATTTATTTCTCACTTTTGTCCAAAGATCCATAGGCTTTCTATGTAGAAGTAAAAAGAAGCAATGAGGCGTACAGTCAGTGATACTTAAAACTGGATGAGTCACCCCCAAGGAATGCCTGGGAGGTGTTGGAGGGCTCAGCCATGTACCACAGTCCATAGTTTCTTGTAAGAATCCAAACAGCTTAGATTCTACTGAAGTATATAATTTCTTCCTTTCTAACCTTCTTTTATTAGTGTCGTACTGTCAGAATCCTTGAAACCCAAGGGATTGACCAATATTTACTAAACTTACACCATCATCAAAGGGCGATGATGACACTTTCCTTACACTGTTATGTGATCTCTGGTCATGCAGTGCTCAACTGAGCAATGAAAAAATGAAGATTTAAACAATTGGCATGTATGAGGTCCCCATGCACATTAAACCTTGCTCTAATACTCTTCAGAAAAATCCAGAACCACTGGGTAAAAACTACATAAAGTGAGATCTAGGTCACCTATTTGCATAGAGATTATAGTCTCTTATCAAAATAATAACATTTTCTTCATGAAATTTTAACTTCAGAAGCAAGTAGGAAAGATGTGATTATCATAAAATACTCCTTTTGTTCTATATTACCATACTTTATAATTTTATCTGCAAAAAGATTTTTTTTCTTCTTAAGTTAGAATAATTTATAAGCAATCCAGCAGGAAGTTCAGATATCAGAAGCAAAAACACTTGTTTTATTACCCACATCTTCTTAGCTGGGATCATGTAGTGTTTTAAAATTATCATTTAATTATGACTAAGGAAAGGCAAGCTTTGGGGAAAATTAAAGGATCTGACATGGCCTTTCACAGAAGGTGATTGCCAGGGAAAATTAGAAAGTATTACATTAGGCAAATTTGGGTGATGACAGACACAGAAATTGAGTGACACAGAAGGAAGTGACAGAATACAAAATTAGAGAAGATACTCAGTGGTCCACTATGGATTATATTGTCGTTTGGAAATCTTTTTTAAGATAAAATGTTAACATTTGTCATCAGATATAAGTTAATGTTGGAACAATGAGAGTTCTAAAGTTACAAACCTAGAAGTAATTAAGAAAATGGAGTTGAGCACTTATATAATATCAATATTATATTATGCTATTTTGGAAAGCTAACACCCAAAACTCATGTGTCCATGTTATAGTAGAGAAATGGAAGTATATATGAAAAAAAGAACAACCAACTAAAGCCAATTCTCACCATAAGTTATATAGGTAAATAGACAGGAACAGAGTAGGCCAAGTATAGACGATCATTAGGGCGGAAAGTCTCAGGTGTCCAGCGATGGGCTAAACTGAGCTGGGACCTTGCCCCAGCAGAGTGACCATTCCTCTTTTTGCACATTGCTGGTCATTTCATTTAGATCCTTGGACCTTTCATATTGTTGGTCCTGTGGTTCAAATCCTCCCCCGACTTGCTGATAACAGTGTCCTTCAATCCTGCTGCTAACTGGCTATAAGAAAAAGGAAAAATATGGGCAATTAATGGGTTTATGGCTTCCTGCCAGCTGGGCCCAGGGTGTAACCTGCCTGTCTCAGTCCCTAGTTTCACTTCTTTGTTTACCACTCTACTTCTCTCCTTGTCTGTGGCCAAAATAAGAGCTTCTTAGCTCTTTGAAGAGATAAAATTTCTGAGCTTTTTTACTCAACTAAGAATATACTTCAGATAATCTATATATATTTTTAAATTTATTGAGTTTAGAGAGAGGAAAGGAGAGAGAAACATTGATTTGTTGTTCCACTTATTTGTGCCTTCACTGGTTTATACATGTATGTGCCCTGACCAGGATGGAACCTGAAATCTTGAAATATTGGGATGATGCTCTAACCACTTGAACTACCCAGCCAGGGCCCTACTTCAGATAATCTAAGAGGATCTCTATTAATCCTCTACTATTCCTCTCCAGGGAATCTCCTTCACATCCAATCTACCCACATTTCATGGATGATTCACTTTTGTGCCCCCTTCCTTCCTGTTTTCATTATGCCTGTTCCATGAAACCGGCTCACCCCATCCTCAGCTAACAACTCAATAAACTTCTTTCTTCTGTGTCACAGTCTCGCCCACTGTTCAGCACCTACTTTCATGTTTCTTCTAAACTTTTTCCCCTAACGAAGTAGTCAGGAGCATCTTTATTTCTCTACATCCCCCATTTTCCCGTTTGGATCTTCCAGTCTCTGGGCTGACACTCTTCCTTCTCAGATCCTAAAATGTCACTTATGGGTTTCCTGACCTCTAATTCCTCTAGTTGCTTTCTCTATAAAACATGAGCCTATTTGCATTTTGATTAGATTTGAACTGGCTCTGGGTTTCTCTCGAATTATTTCTTTCCTTTTTCTATCCCTTCCTTCCTTCCTTCTTCCCTTCTTTCTGGCTTTTATGTCTCTATAAAGATGAAATAAAGTCATGATCATTTGATTCTGACTGTTTTTTCAAGATATCAGCTGTTTTTCTACTCCTTCCCAACTTCCTCCATCTCATGGTCCCCTGTAAAATCTTTTTACAGGTTTTACAAGGGATTCAGCAACATTCAGAATAAACTTTCCTGAGGTTTAGAGGTTAGGAGGGAAAGGATATATTGTATAACCCACAGTATTCTTTGTTTTCTTTATGTTCTCCCCTATCTCACTCGATTTCTCTTCTCCTTAACCCGCCATCCAGGAATTCCTTGTTCAGCCCTGATTCCAACTGGTCAGAGTGATGTCTTCCTTCATCTTAAGCTAGGAATGGGGGCCCAGAGGTTTAGCCAATAACCAAAGGGACTTACTATTATTAACTAGATTAGGTGGGGAAAATACACACTCATGGAAAACACTCCAAACAGTGGAGATACAAAAATGAAAATTAGGTACTCTTGGGCCCCAGGCACCCAGACTCTCTCCCTTTAGGTAAATATTGAACTGGGAATCTTTCTAGGAATATTTCAGGGATGTGTAAATGTGGATGGTTATATGTCCTTTTTGTAAAACACAAATTGCAGCTTATTATATTGACTGTTCAGCTCAACAGCATAGATTTTTATTGTTGTTGTTATAAACTCCATAAACTCACTACAACATCTCTTTTGTATTTCTCTTGTAGAGGAAAAAGGGGTCCTATGGAAGATAACCTCACAGGGAGATCATAAATTCCTAGCTAGACAGGTCATGGTGAGTAGTCAAGCTCCAGGCAGATAACTTCTTTAGTAAAAGGTTTTTCTTGGCCTTAAGTAAGCCTTGTTTATTGTTTTCCTGAATCTAAGGTAACACACCTTTAAATGCCTCTTTTTCAGAGCATATAATCTTGTTAATTATCTTGTGAACCAATCTCTTCCTTCTTTATGCCGAGTTTATGGAGCTTAGGTACATTCCCTCTTTAAATTTGAATGCATAGAAAAAGCTACAAACTGTCACTTTTTTCTCAGTCAGTTGAGATTTTGCTTTAGACATATTCTCTCTTTGGCTCAAATAAATTTTTATAAAAATTCTCTACAGGTTTGGATATTCTTACATTTATACTTGCTTTAGTTGAATTGAGTAATCTGCAAAAGCAACAATTTTGGAGGAGTTTCTCAAATTACAGTATTAAATTTGTTTGACACCAGTGAATGACATACCATAAAAGTATACCTTGGCATTATTTTTTTCTTTTAATCCTCACCTGAGGACATGCTTAGAGGGAGAGAGAGAGAAATGTTGATTGGCATCGATCTGCCTTTTGTATGTGCCCCGGCTTGGGATCAAACCTGCAAATAAGGTATGTCCCCTGCCAGGGAATTGAACCAGCAACATTTAGGTGCACAGGATCATGCTCAACCAACTGAGCCACTCCGGCTGGGCTACATGGTACTATTCTTTAACTCATCACTATAAGGCAGGCTTCTTAAACTTTTATCCCGAAAGAACACTCAAAATGATGTTCAGTCTCAGGGAAATTCTATATAAATCTATTATATCTATATCTCACTGTATATTTACATGATCAGTAAGTTGTAGATTTAAAAATTCAATAATAAATGCCAGTGTTCTATTGAATCAAAATGGCATTTTTAATTTGGCTATATTTATTATAATCAGTTTATTGACATTTTCTTTTTGTGTGGTTTATCCTCTCCACAAAGATGAGAAATGCTAATGCAAGTTGATATAGTAGATGAAAGAAACTTCATTTTTTTCCCTTGTAATAAAAGTCACACTAGAGACAGCAAAGGAAATTAATCTCACAATTCTAGAACAAATTTCATAATGAGAGATTCTTAAATTATCGTAGATTAGGAGATAAAAGTAGAAAAAACCATTTAGGACAGTGTTTCTCAAATTAGGCTACTTTCACAGACATTCTTGGGAGAGGTGGTTGCAAGTTCTTTATGATAATATTTTGAATTTAAGCTTTACTTTTGTTTGTAATCTAAACAAATGAATACATACTTGTTCAGGCATACCTGGACCATCTTCTCACAAAGCATGATCACAGCAACTGCATGTGTACTTATGATCCCTATGGTGCCAAGTAAAGACCCACTGTGCTTAACTTTTCTTGTGGTGTTTCTCAAATTGGGTCCTCAGACCCTTCACAGAATTGTTGAACATTTCCTATGAGTTCTGTGAATTGTCAAGGTTAAGAACACTGGTTCAGAGCAGTGATTTTCAAGATAGGATTGGCTGGGGGATGACTGGAAAGACACATGTAGTCTGAAAAAGCACATTCAAAATACCTATTGATTTTTATAATACAAATTCTATAAAGTCAAACTCAATAAAATAATTTTCAGGCAGTAGCATAAAAGTAATTATAGATTCATCCTAGGGGGCCTAGGACAAACTTGGTTGAGAAACACTGGCTTAGACGTAGAGGAGTCCTGGCATATGAAGAATAGTTTAGTAAGAGCCACAGAAAGAGAAATAACTTTTTTGAGGGGTCAGTGAGGAAATTCTAAGCTATAACATATCATGTCTTTTGGAATCCAAGGACTAGTCCAAAAGAAATCCAAGATGTTCATCAATCTTTCAGACCTGTGGTTTGTGGCAAGTGAATCCACTTTTAATACTGAGCCAAAAGAAGTAAAGCCTGTTTTTGTCAAGAACCCCCCTCCCCATTTTTTGGTTTAGATATTTCAGAATTTTAAGTAAGCACTTGCTGTAGCTGGGTAAAGGTAACCCCAGATCCATCCACTAGAAAGCGCTGCCATCATTTGCAATGCCATCCAGCTCTCAAGGGAGGCATCAGCCTGGGGTTTGTAATTTCTGTAGAGATTCAAACTGCTTTAGCCAGATGTTAGTGCATATTTATTAGGTCAGTACATCCACCTACACACTTTTTACTGATAAAGACTCAAGGTACCATTCTGGTTCCTATGAGCTGTTGCAAATAATCTTGAATCTTGTCTGTGTCACTGGTGGCTGTGATATCAACAAATTCCAAAACCCTATGTGTGAAGGGGAATTGGCTCTGAAAATACATTTTCTGATAAGTGACATGATAAGACTCAGGTATAGGCTTAGAAATATCAAATTATATATATGAGTTGATTACTTGATCTTACTTATGTATCTACATATCATGAAAGTCTGATATTTGAAAATAAATTTAAGAATGAAATTTTATTTCTTTAATGTAAACCCTATGTTTCTTTCTTTCTTTTTTTTTTTTGTGTGTGTTTTTGCTGCACAAATACTTAATTTATGATTGAAATTGATATAAGGACACACATTACATTTTCAAGGAAAATGGGACAGTTTCTACCCATGCTTTTGATGCTTGATCAACAAGAAAAAGCTTACACAAACATGTAAGAAATTGAAAAGTACAGCAAAATGTTTATTGCTTTCTTATAATGGCAGGATGTTTGTTGTCTCAGAAATCCAGAAATTGTCCAGAAAAGTCAATTTTCTGTGTATGATCAGATGTAGCTCACAAAGTTCTTTGTCCCCTACATTCATGTTCTTAGGCTGAGAAGAACACTCAGAGAAAAGTTCCTCCATCCAGTTATGCATAAAGACTGTTCCGGAAGGTTCTGTCATGCTTTCAAGAGTTTTCGATAGGACTTGGGAATTGCTTATCTATTTCCTTACTCTCAGGCCCAAGGAGCAAAGGAAACAGTTTACTATTTCCTTTGCAACGTGATATATCCACTAATCATGTCACTTGAAGTCAAACCATTTTCTCCAGGACCTTGCAAAGACGTCTGCAAATAGTTCAGGTGAAGAAAAGTGTCTGCCAGGCTCTACAGACCAATGCTGGGCAGCCATGCTTCATCTTCAAAGCGTTTCAGCAAAAGCTGACTAATTTCTTAACAGCTCTCCCTTCCTGTTAAAATGCCCTGTTGAGATGTCTTTAGAAACAGTTTTCTAAAATATTCTTCATTGAGATCGCTTTTGTTTACTAGAACTAACCATTTTTGAAGCACCATCCAGACTTTTGTCACTCCAGCCCCAAGAATATTTGATGTAGGAACTTTCTGGTGTGGAAAATAGTCGTATGTTGTGATCACACTCAGAATTTTCTTTCTTCCTAAAAGAAACAAAAGCCTGTAATGGAGAACCATTAGTACCGACACCAAGGCAGTTTCTCCAAGCCACATAATGTGTTTCCCAAAAGGAAGAAATACATATTTGGACTTTTGCATTTGCTTTTGGGAGACAGCTTTTTCAACAGAAAAGAATTATAAATTTCACTATCATTTTCAACTTTTACAAATTCTGAAACATGGCATTTACTGACAAAATCTGTTGACAACATATTTAGAGAAGCTATTGTTTTTCAGCTTTTATACAAAACCTTTCCAACATCATGTTGCATGTCATCAATCAATTTACTTATTCTACCATTTGTTATTAGAATCTTTTCAATTTCTTCATTGTAAGCCTTATCAGAGTTATGTTAAGGAAGGTCTAAATTTCTCCTTTTCCTCTTTATACCCCCTCTTCAAAAATCACCACTTGAATCTTCAGACTGTTTGAAAATCAGAAAGTATAAATAAAATACAAAATAGAAGGGCATAAAAATAACCAAATGAGAAAACTGCAAAAAATAGCTAAATGGGAAAACTCCAAAAAAATTAAAAATAATCCCATTACAAATAATCTCTAATCTATACAACCCTTATTGCAATGTGTTCAACAACAGAAGAGAGTACAGCTGAGCGTATCCTAAGTCCTTCTTTGCAATATATTTTTTTTCAAATTCTTTTACACCAATACAGCTTTTTCATGCCCATAAGTCAGTTAGCGATGTGTAGCAGGAAATTACGGAAGACAACTTGGGAAGGAGAGGTTACAGTCCTCAACCTAACATCACCCTCTTCTTACAATGCAAAAAACGTTAATTGTCAACAGTCTTTTATGCTAAAATGGAGAATGGGATGAGCCAAATAAGCTCAGATAGGCTGTTTGCTTCTATTTGGGGTCAATAATGACATTCATAATGGAATGGCTTGGTCACTGTCCACCACCTTGAGCACAAGCATTGCACAGTTTTCAAAGCTCAAAAATTATGCTTTTCAGAAAACCCCCACAAAAAAACTATGTGTTGTAGAACCAACCCTACCAACATCTCAGAGTACCCTAGAGTTCTGCAGAACCTAGTTGAGAAACCTGCTGTAGGAAACCAGAATTCTACAAAGCTTTTACACTTTCCCAGTTACCTATTGCTATGTAATAGACCGCTCCAAAACTTAGTGGCTTAAAAAAACAGTTTATTATTATTTCTCAGTTCCTGAATGCCTAGGTTAGCTGGGCGATTCTTACTTGGGATCCCTCATGTGATTGCAGTCAACTGGTAGCTGGAGCTGGAGTCCTCTGAGGTTTTTTTCATTCACATTTCCAGTATGTCGCCTGCGACGGCTGGAACATGTGGGAGTTGGCTGGCAATCTTTCTCTCTCCATGTGACCCCATGGCTAGCTTAGGCTTCCTCGCTAAGTCCTAAGACCATGTAACATTCAACTGGAACGGAATTGGCTCTAACTATTACTAGGAGGAATAACTGATTCTATAACCATCTTTAATCTACCATATACTTTTTTTTTTTTAACTCAGGGCATAGATGTGTAGAATTTATTTATGCTTTGAAATGAGAAAGAAACTTACGCATGCTACCAAGGTCCTTCAGTAAATTAATAACAGATAAGTGAAAAGAATTATGGACAAATTTCTCAGTTCTTTAAGCAGTAGATCCTCCACTTGCTGAGTATTTTTTAAAGTGAATAATATACCCTGAATGTTAAAATCTACCAGGATGACATTTTAAAGATTCTTGTTTATATGCATTAGGAGCTTTTGTGCAAATGAAATCTTTTTTTGATTTAATGTTTTCTTTTTTCCATCTCCAAATCTCCAAATATTTCTGTCTCTGATGTTACAGAGACATGTTACAAAAAGCTACTGCACATATAATTTTCTCAATAGTTATTTTATCCCGTAATTCTATAGCATGGAATAGCTGCTTGCCCTTACCTTCTGAAAATTGAACTGTAATGTCAAGTAGCTATCACAAAGGTTTGCCTATTTAACATATTTTACTCATGAGAATCCACTTAAATCTCATATGCAGAAGTTGAAATGCTAGCACTTTTGGCTCCATGCATTTATTTTAAACTGATTTTTGGAGGAAAAAGAGAACAAAATGGTGTCTTCTAGAAGCTCATTTATGTAACTTTTCAAGGAATAAAGCTGCCTTCTTTGGGCCTCCCCTTAGTTTTTTATTTGATTTTCCTTTTTACCCAAACCAGTTCATCTAAAAGAATTTTTACTTAATATGTTTTACCACTTTTGGGGGGATAGATTTCCTGAAAGTTTTTTATTTTGTTCATAGACAGCAACCTGATGTTTTTTTGACCAATTGCCAGTGTATATTAGCTTCAAGTTGCCCAGTTAGCCCCTGATAATGAAGGTGCTAGGACAGATTGCATCTTTTCTATATTTCTCAATTTGCCCCAGCAATGTGTAAAGGTGTCCTACTTCGTCTTTCTAAACTTTGCAATGAGTTTTTAATATGAGTGCCTAAGCACATAACATGCCTTCATCTGCCAAGTGAAAATGTACAGGACCCTTCCCAGATAGAAATAAACCACCAAATTCTGCAGCAAATAGAAATTTTTGCTTAAAAGAACATTACACTTTATATTTCTTTGCTTATAGGAAATTTATAAAAATAGTTAAAATGATTCTGTATGATATAACTTTCTTATTTAGAAAGCAAGTCAAAATAGGCCATTTGTTAGAACATCACCCACATAACTAGCCTGGCTCATAAAACAATTTACTGGTTACAGTTTGATAATATTTCATGTTAATTTCCCTATAGGAGAAAATTAACTTGATTAGCTGATTAGTCTTTCTACAGTTCTATTTTTCATTTTAAGTTAATATATTGTCATTATGGTCAAGTTTATTGTGAATTAGATGCTCTAATACTGATCATCTTTTGGTTTACTGGCAAAATAAAGTTTCTAGATCTGCAAAGCTGTGACTATACACTTCTCTTTCTTCAACTAGTCAATGGCCATCATTATTAGGATCACCTGTGACTGCTATTGAAAAGGCAGATTAATTAACCATTTTCCTGATCCCTAAATCAAATTCTCTTCTTTCTGGAAGAGGCTAGGAATTTACTTTTTAAACAAATTCTCCTGGTGATTCTTATACACAGAAAAGGGCAAGAATTACCACACTCTATTATATTGATTCCACAGAGGAAAATGAAAAAAAAAAAATATATATATATATATATATGGTAAGCTTTTGTTATGTTTCAGGCATTAGAGTAGATTCAAGGGACACATGGTTGAATAAGGTAGAGCTCTGTGTTCTAGGAATGCATAAAAATGACAGACCAATGGTCAACTATCTGTATATGTCATTGCCTTTTTTATTAAAGTTCTATCAAAGGATAGAAAAAAAGCAAGTAACTTTTGTTGGTCACAAAAGGGCTTTCTAGAAATAATAAAATGGAAGCTTTAGAGTCAAGGTCTCGAAAAATAGTCAGATTTGAAACATAATTATGAGAAGGTCCTATTGCATCTAATGTAGAAAAAAAATCTCAAAAAAATATATATGGGAAACAAACTATGCAGAGGTAGTATAGCTTTATAGAGTGTGAATAACTTTCTTGGGAACAGAATTAGGGACTGAACGGGATGAAAAGGGTCTGGACCAGGGTTTTTCATCAGAGGAGTTAAGAGTGAGTGCTGGCAATGAGGGATTGTTAGAATTACTGGTGAGATTATTTTAAATCTCCCATTCCCAGCATTCTCTCCTGCTCCAATGTGAGAATGGTTATTATATAAAATGGGGTGAGGCTGGGAAGAGATGTTATAGCTTAATAAAATTTTCTTAGGATTCTCATACACACCTGATCTCCCATTTGAGTTCTACTGATCTTGGAAATAGTGTTTGCTTAATATTTAGGCTATCAACAGGATAAACAATCAGATGCAGTTTTTAGATAAATATGGTATATGAAGAATTGCGTAAGCATAAGGTAGAAAAATCTTCACTGTGATTAGCGAAGTCAAGGTATACTTTGTATTAGGGGGCTTCTTAATGAGAAAATCTTGAAAATAATCTTTCTGGCCCTTGTATTCTGTATTAACAATGCTTAGAAAGGTTTAGCTAACCAGATTACAACCATGGCCAGTATCCACAATTAATGTGATAGTACTTAATTGAATTGTGGAGCAGTGCCTTGAAACCAATTAATTGTCTATGAAAATGTTATTTCAGTTGCAGAGATAAATAAGGTGAAAATAAATGCTACAACCATCAAATATAATAATAATAATAACAATAAAAGATTTTTAAAATGTGACAAGTTGCTAATGAAATAAAAGTACAATATTATCTTTGAAATTTTGAGCAGTGGAATTTGGGTACAATTCATAGGAACTACAGCAATACCTAATATTATATAGTACTTGTATGTATATTAGAAATTGCTCTAAATTCTTTACATGTATTAATTTATTTAATTCTCATAATAATATTTATTATTACCACTACTACTATCTCCATTTTACAGATCAGAAAATTAAGTCATAGAAGTTAAGTAACTTAGGTGAGATCACTTAGTACCAAATATATTATTCACAGTCCCAAATGTGTAACAGCATCCCCCAAATTCCCCTTATGATTAAGATCAATGAAATCTGTGAAAATGTTGATTCGTCAATCTTGCCTGTTGGGCTCTTAGCCCACCAAGCCTGAAGTAACTAGAAGGCAGCTGCGGCCTCAGGCCTAACAGGACTATGGGAACATCCATAGAACACCACACTTATCCGCTGCATCAGTGACATCAAGTTAGTTGAAGGGGATGAGCTAGAAGTAGCAAGTATGCTGAAAACAGAAAGTGCTCTAGCTGGAAGAAATGAGTCTCTTTATATGCTACCATTGAGGCCATATATCTCTCATATTTTACCTTAATTGTTGATTAGTCACCCTTAGCGGTCAATTTTTTTTTTTAATCACCAGTTGCTTCAACAACAGCCATCAAATTCTGTAGTCCTAAAGAAATATTTTTTATATGTACAAGTTCTGCCAGATACAATTCTGATTTTTTCTATAAGAGGAAATAATTCAATAATATCATTCTATATGAAAAATTCAAATAAGGTAACATATAAGAAAAAATTATCATATTATGTACAAATGTGTAAGAACATCACCATCTTATGATGTAGTTCTGACCTCTGAGTTTAGGACAGCTAGAAAAGGAACTATATGGAAAACTAATCAATAAATCAATCACTACCAAAAAAAATCCTTGATTTTCTGCTAGGCTGACATAGCTGTCAATCTTCAAAGGCGGTGGCGATTTTATGATATATAGTTGACGGACGCCGGTACTGTCAACTATATATGGGCCACATGAACTCTATTTCTTTATGCTTAAATCCGTCTACTCAAGTGGTACATTCAGTGATCCTAGTGAATCCCTGGAAGGGTGAGAGAAAGACTGTGATCTCAAATAAGCAAATGTTAATTATGAGCTGCTCTTCAGTACTGGCCCCAACTGTGCCTTTCTCAGCTGTCCTAGCCCTTGATACAATTCCCTCGTGCAGACTAGGAGACAGAGGGGAAAGCATTGCAGAAACTAAAAACAGCGCATTAAGGATGAAAGAGTCAAACAGATGCTTGAGTTTCTGTACCTTTTGAGGAGGAAATACAGAAGGGAGTGGACAGGATGACTACAAGTGACAGTGAATGGCAGGTAGCTGGGAAAAGGCAGCGGATTCTAAATTTATAAAGCATAAAGTCCTAATGACAACCAATTTATAAATATATATCTTCTAACATGTTTGTGACTTTTCTGAAGACTAGGTAAGCCATGCCCACAAAAAAAGACATTGCTTTTGGTGGGACTGGAAAATTAACACTAAGTGCATATGTTTTAGCAGAGGAAGTTGAGAAATGTTTAGCTTTCACTTGGTTATTGAGTACATATTACATGCCAGACTGTGTGCTGGGGATGAGAGAGAGAGGTGCTTAAGATTGAATTCTTACTTTCCAGAAATTCTAGTTAGCTATTTTAGGTCTTATAAAAAAAGTTACAGCAAAGAATATCTATTTATTTAGAGTGAACTGCATGAGTGAAAGCTAAAGTCAATATTGGCATTGTTTCAATTTAGAACCTTTGCTACCAGTTGTATGGCATGAGCTCTTTGCTTATAGCTCAATTCTGCAAGGATCCACATGTCTTACAGGGTTAGCATGAATAACACAGTCTTGTTTGTGTCTGCTCACGCTTCTCTCTCCTGCCAACTGTAGGACAACCTCATTTTATATATAATACTTCATATACATATTTTCTGCTGCTTCTGAGTAGTGACAGACTGTTTTGTGACAGCACAAACACAAAATCTCTTCTTCATCAACTCCCAGATGCTGTAAGAATCTTAAAAGAGGAGAGAAGCTTGGGAATGGCAGCTGGCTGTCTCCATCAGATGAAAAAGAGAAATTACATAGAAGCTAGTCAGGAAAACACTGCAACAGCTTGCTGAATATTTTTGTGATTTAAAAAAAAGAAACTCCCCTTGTACTATTGGAGAGATGCACCCAAACACACTGAGTGTGTCATCACTATTTATATGTGACCTTGTGTGCTTGTTTTGGCAGCATGTACGCTATATGAAAACTTGAGCCTCAAGGGGTCTGCACTGCAGTGTAAATTTGCAATTTTAAAACTACAGCATATGCAGACCTGCTTTATTTGACTCAGCTTGGGAAAGCAGTCCGTTACTGGGCAATATCACTAGGTAACCAAAGAAGAGGTGTCAGAGTTCAAAATTTCTTTTCTTATTTAGGCAATAACACATTGTTAATTGTTCTACAGCTTGTTATTTGCATTGTATGCTATCAGTCAACAGCAGGGTTTTTTTTAGCTACCTAGTGACTGAGATCGCTATTCTACTTAAACAAAACCGTGAACTTTAACACCAACAAGAACAAAATGAGCAAAGCTTTAAACAAGGCTGCAAAAACAGTCTGTAAATGGATTTTCCTTATAGCAAGACAAATGTAGGTAAAAGCAGAGAGCTTCTGATAGTGTCTACAACTCTTTGCGGCATATGCTGCAATTATCCATCTTTGTAGCGCCCTCCTGTATGTTGTGTGGTCTATAAGTCAACATAACAATATGTGTACAGGGAGATAAAATTTAAATGCCTCATATCTGTATATTACTGAGATGTGGTTCTCAAATTAGAAAGAAATAATGGTCTCAAGTTTAGACTTATTTTACAGAGAAAAGACAAAAAGCCCAGAATGTTCTAGAAGATACCCATGTCTTCTCTTCCCCATCAAACATGCCTAAATATTGTATTTATCTACACTCACTGCATCATTTTTCTCACCTACACTTACTCTTTTCACCCTAATCTGGTTTTTGCCTTGAATACTTGATGACATGGTTTTCTTAAAGGTCACAAATGCCCGCCTAATTGCCATGTATCATTTGACAGCTCTATAATCTGACATGGTTGTCAATATGATTGTCTGTAACTCTCTCTTTCCCTCCATTCCATTCTTCCGATGGTCCCCCTTCTTTTCTAATTAAAGCAACAGCACATTCATTTTTTATTATTCCTCAACTTTTTTTTTAAATCCTCAGCTGAGGATAGGTTTTTACTGATCTTAGAGAGGAAAGGAGAAAGAGAGAGAAAAAAACATCATTGTGAGAGAGAAACATCAATCTGAAGCCACCCATATATCCCCTGACTGGGGATCAAACTGAAACCTAGGTATGTGCCCTGACCAGGAATTGAACCCACAACATTTTGGTATATGGGACAATAACTGAGCTGCCCGTCCAGGGCAATTCCTCATCTCTGAATGTCATGAGTTTTAACCAGATGATTTAACTACAGTATAGTTATTGAAATAGCAAACAGCACAGGGTTCACAGATAGTAAGGATTCTCCCCATTTCATGTGGAAGTTCCTTGCGACACAGAGCTGCATTCATTTCGTGAACTGTTCCTCTTTCTTCCTCAACCTACAGAATGTGCAGTTGCAGGGATCATCATGATTCATGACCTCTTCCCAAAGAACATGTGCAAATCTCTTCTCTGGGTGAGCAGCAGGCCTTCAGCCTCGCCTCCTCCTTGTTGCTCTGGTGCCACTTCAGAGTCCATGGAAGAACCTAACACTGGTTCCCACATAATATGTTTTCTTTTATTTTTTTATTACTATTTTTTATTAAATTTATTGGGATGGCATTGGTTAATAGGATTATATAGGTTTCAACTGTATATTTCTATTATATATGATCTGTATATTGCATTGCGTGTCCACCACCCAAAGTCAAATCACCTTCCGTCACCGAATAGTTGGCCTCCTTTACTCCTCCCCCATTTCCTTCCCTCTAATAACCACCATACTCTTGTCTGTGTCCATGAGTTTCAGTTTTATTGAAGAACAGTTTTGTTGCCTCCATGTCTTGGCTACTGTGAATAATGCAATGAACATAGGGGTGCATATATTTTTGCGAAAAAATTTGCTTAGATACCCAAGAGAGAGATTGATGGGTCATATGATAACTCTATGCTTAATTTTTTGAGGAACAACCATGCTATTTTCCATACTGGCTGTATAAGTCTACATTCCCACCAGCAGTGAGTGAAGTTTCCCTTTTCTCCACAACCTCTCCAACACTTGTTATTACCTGTCTTGTTGGTAATAGCCACTCTAATAGGTATGAAGTGGTATCTCATTGTAGTTTTTATTTGCAATTTCTTAATAGCTAGTGGAGTTGAACATCTTTTCATATATCTGTTGACCATTTGTATGTTTTCTTGGGAAAGATGTCTGTTCAGGTCCTCTGCCTATTTTTTAATTGGATTGTTTGTTTGTTATTGAGTTATATGAGTTCTTTATATATTTTGGATATTAATCCCTTGTTGGAGCTTTTGTTTGCAAATATCATCTCCCATTCAGTTGTCTTCCTTTTTGTTTCATTCTTGGTTTCTTTTGCTGCGCAGAAGCATTTTAGTCCCATTCATTTATTTTTGCCTTTACTTCTCTTGCCTTTGGGGTCAAATTCATAAAATGTTCTCCACAACCAAAGTCCATAAATTTAGTGCCTATGTTTTCTTCTATGTAATTTATTGTTCCAGATCTTATGTTTAGGTCTATGATCCATTTTGAATTAATTTTTTACTTGAGGACAATCTGTAATCTAGTTTAATTCTTTTGCATGTGGCTTTCCAATTTTCCCAGCACCATTTATTGAAGAGGCTTGCTTTATTCCATTGTGTGTTTTTGGCTCCTCCTTTATCTTTTCTTAAATTTTATTTTTAATGGCAGTTTACATTCAATATTATTTTGTATTAGTTTCAGGTGTACAGTAGAGTCATCATATAATCACATATACTGTTTCCCCAATATTTCCAGTCCCCACCTGGCACCATAGACAGTTATTACAATGTTATTGACCATGTCACCTATGCTGTACTTTATACCCTGTGACTATTTCATAACTACCAATTTGTAGTTTTTAATCCCTTCACCTTTTTCACCCATCCTCCCAACCTTCTTTCCCTCTGGCAACCATCAGTCTATTCTCTGTATCTATGAGTTTGTTTCAATTTTGCTAGTTCATTTATTTTGTTCTTTAGATTCCATATATAAGTGAAATAATACAGTATTTATCTTTGATTGACCAACATAATATTTTCATTGTTCTTGGTATGAGTTCTGGGTTTTTCCCTCAAGGTATACCATCTCCTAGGGACAGCTATGCACTGATAGCTTGAGATCTTGAAATCATTTACTCTGGTTTTCTTTTCATACATATTTTATTTTCATTACATAGTTTCTCACACATTGTAGTTTGGGTAGTAAATATCTTCCATTCTTTTAATAGGAGACGTTTATTTCAGTTTCTTGTTCTCTTTCTTTTTGAGATGCTTTCCAAGAGAAAAGGGGGACAGGATTCTTTTTTCCACCATTTAACAATTGTAAGTAAACATACATTTAAATCTAATCTATGCTAAGAAATACTTTCTCAGAAGGACAGAAGGGTGGTTTCACCCCTCTTTATTAAGATTAAATTTCCAGTCCAATTCAAATATATGCATTTTTTATTCAATTAGAAATGCACAAAGAAAAAAAAATGTCACTGCCACAGATAAATGTCAATAATTTGGACAATAAAAATGCTGGCACTGAGCATTTTTTAGCATATAATGAGTTTAACATTTAACTGGGTTTTAGGCTTTATATACTTTAAGAAATTACAGGATCTTTTTTTAAGGTAGCTACTTAAGCAAATTCAATTGCAAGTAAAGAAGTCAATTGGTACTCAAAGGTTTATATATTACTAAATACAAAGGGTTGTGCTGAAATGGCAGCAAAGCAGGTGCATAATTTCCTGCAGGAGTAAAATAATTTACTTTTTGTTAGACTAGTGTAGGCATTTATAATGTAAAGATCAATAGTTTAATGTTATTCTAAGACCAATAGAAATTTACTCTGGTGTTTCAATCTCAGCTATGTCGCAGGGAATTTTTCTTTTTCCTGGATTCAGTTTGGTAACTATTTCATTTATCTGCGATGGACAAATGCAGAAAAATGATAAATTTAATGCAAATACTGTTTTTTACTTTCTGTATTTATGTATGAGCCTGGAAGTGAATGACTCTTTCTTTTGATGGGATCAGGTCTTCTATGCAGGTCTATAAGAAAAAGTGAGTCTAACACAACAAAAAAAGGGAGAAAATAGTCAGATAGCTGATTATTTATAAAAACAGAGAATGTTACTTGGAAAATAATGGATTTCTGTTTTGGAGAGCTTTTGCTTATGGGTTTGGCACCCACTGTTATTGTGAAACACTGTTCTTATTTAAACTATTTTTCTTTATCAAAAACAGAGGAACATTTCTTGGTAGGACAGTTCATACCAACCATGAAATTTCTACAAGAATATCAAAGTTCAAAAGTGTACTTTGAGAAGCATGGCATGGTTTTTCAAGGGTCAACTTTCACCATTCTCAGACTGATAGATTCTTAATGAGTTATTGTGAGAAAGGACTTACACAAAAAACACGCCCCCAAAAAATATTGTCTGGAGACAGGTTATCTCAGGAGATTAGCAACAGCAACATGAAAACTTCAACCTCAAGGTCAATAGCTCCAATCTACCCTTAGTTAATAGTGGCTAAAAGTCACTATTTTTCTAGGCAAAGGAAGGAAGGTGTTCGAGCAGTTGGATTATCGGTGATTTATTTTCCCCCAATTCCTATTTTCTACATATCACACAATAAAATATATTTCTTTTTGTTATGAGGAACAAAAGAATTAAATTTTTTTCCTTTCTCAGAGTCACATAAAATGAAAGATAAGCCCATCATTTTCTCTATCTGTTTATTTCTTGACAAGTCACTCTTCTGTGAAGCATTCGATCTTGTCTTCAACAGCTGGTCCAATAGGTTATCTTTCCCACTTCCTCATAATTTAGTAATTATGCATCCAAATTCAGTATTAAAATAGGATAAATTGTCATATCTCCAAAAACCTCTAATGTATTATCCAAGTATTTTTCAGACTCAATATCATGTTAGGAATTTTGCTTACTTTGACCTAGTTCATCTTTTTATTTAAAAAAATATACTTTTCAATAAGAGCTAGTACATACTTTTTAAAAAAAGAAAAAGAAAGTCACAGTACAAGGCTTATAACAAAAAAAGAAAAAAACAAAATAAAACAGGGCTCTGCTATCCCTTCATAGCTCTCATCTTGCTCTTCAGAAGTAATGACATTCAACATAAACGTATTTATTTACTCATCAAATGGCTAATGAAGGCCTACTATGTACCAGCCACTGTTCTAAGTGCTATGACTTAGCAGTGAGCAAGCACATAAAAGTCTTTCCCAATATGGAGTGTGCATTCTTGGGGAGGAGAAGACAACGAACAAATACATGAATAATAAGTGTATAATACATTTAGTGGTAAGTGCTCAGAAAAAAATAATAGGGAAGAAAATATAAAATACATGGAAGGGGTGAAATACTAGATAGATTGTCCAGAGGAAGCATCAATAAAGGGTGATTATTGTTACCTTAGGAAAGTCAGTGAATTAGTCAAAGTATCTTAAGGCCGAGGTTTCTGGGTTATAAAAGAAAAGGTCCTGAGGCACATGTGTGCCTAGTGATTAAAAAAATCCTCAATTATATATAGTTCTCCTAGTATTTTTCTACAAAGTGAATCAATGGGACTTTTAGCCTGGTTGGCATGGCTAGGCCATTGAGCATCAACCTATGGTCAAGGACACTGAAGTTCGATTCCAGTCAGGGCACATGCCCAGGTTGCGGGCTCCATCCCCAGTGGGATGTGTGCAGGAGGCAGCCCATCAATGACTCTCTCATCACCAGTGTTTCTATCTCTCTCTCCCCCTCTCCCTTCCCTTCTCTGAAATCAATAAAGATATATTTTTTAAAGAATAATAAGACTTATAAATATTAGACATATTCTATTGAATCCCACCAATATGAGTCACTGTCTCTGCTGCAGTACTGCCCCATCCCACTTATCCTCTTATTCTCTAGCCCAGTAATATTAGAATATTTGATTAAGTTGATTGCCAGATTTTATATTATTTTGACAATACAGATAACACTGATAATAACTATAATTTTTTTGCACCTTCATACCATTCTTTTATCCGTAATACATTTGGTGTGTGTTGAGTAGGTGAGAAGTACTATTCTGAAGGCACCTGGAACATGGAATGGGAAACATCACTTCCAAGAGTAATCAGCTCTAGGACTAGTCTACACTTTATGGTAGGAGACATCATTGAAAAAATAAATTATGACCCACATAGCAGAGCAGAAAACAAATAATTATTGGATTTGTTTACATGCATGATATGTTTATAATAAGCAATAAAGATTTTCTTGAAAGACAGGAGTTTGCATGTGGCACAAGGACTGATGTGACTGATTCAAAGTCCTCCCCACCCTCTGGTCTTGGTGAGGGCGGTTATGTAGATGCGCTTTTTATCTCCTGGTGTGAGACTGCCACCTGAGTGATGTCCATCCCATTCCTCCCCTCCAGCCCTGAGAGTGTATTTTGCAGTTCTCTAAAGGCTCCGAAACATCTGAGCACTCTTACAATGAGGATTACAATATATACACAGTGTTCACAAAATGACCTGTTTAAAGTTGATCTTGGCTAATAATGTTTCATTTTATTCACTAGCAGATTTTCTATTGGAGCTTTGGTGTCTCCCAAAGCATGAAGCACAGAGGGATCACCTTGCTTACTATACCCCAGTGACAGCTGCCACCAGTCAGACAATTACAAACTCTCAGGTCAGATGTGCCAAGCCAACCAGCGTATCATAAATTACATGTGTGAAATGCCCAGGGGCCCCTGGCTAAGTCTGCAACAGAGCTGAAAATAAAACCCCCGACTCTTCCCACACAACTGCCTTGCCTCTGAATGTCTCAATAACCATGGTTTTCTACTGTCTTGGGTATCTCCCTTTGCTGTTCAATTCAGCTGTCTTCTTTAATCTCTGCAGGCTCAGTAACAATTTCCATTTTTTCCTGATCTTATTAACAGGTGGTCTAAAGATATATGTGTCATTATGCCATGGAAATAAATGTCTTCTTCATTTTATCTCTCTCTTACTATTATGTCCTCGCTCACGCGCGCGCACACACACACACACACACACACAATTTCTCTTAATATGTTTTATGTATGATGATAAAATATTACTCTTGTGTTAAAAGAAAGCTTAGACTTTAAAGAAGCTCTTTAAAGTGTTCTATGGCAAAGAGTTACTTCAGCTCTTGGAGATTAACAATGCACATTAGTACTATTAAAGAAATAGTGCTATTAAAGAAATTTTACTTTAATTCTATATTTTTAAAAGTTATTGATGAAAACAAATTTATATAATGTTTTTATAAATTATTTTTATGAAAGTATTATTTTTATGCAGTGTGGGGCACCAATCTCAAGTTTACAGTCTGTCTAGCTTTGACACATGCAAATATCTATATAATCCCCACCTCCCTATCAAGACATAAAATAGTACATCACTTCAGAAAGTTCCCTCTTCCTGTCAGTCGATTTTTCCAAGTCCTGATGAATCCACAAATCTGTATTCTGCCATTGTACGTCATTCTTGCCTTTTTAAATATAAATGGAATCAGACTATACACTCTTCTGTATCTAGCTTCTTTAAGTCAGCATAGTGCTTTTGAGATTCAATCATTTTGTATATTTCAGTAGTTGAATCATTTCTAGTTCTTATAGTATATCATTGTATATTTCAATTTATCAATTCTCCTATTGATGAACACAGATAATTTCCAATTTTTTGGCTATTGTGGCTAAATCTGTTAGGAGAGTTTATGTACAAGTTTTCTTTTATGTACATGACTTCCTTTTATTAAAATTTCTCAATTTATCTTTATTGTTGAAAGTATTACAGACCTCCCTTTTATAAATTGGTAAGAGTGGATTTGGTGGGCCATAGGGTAAATGTAGGTTTAACTTTTTACAAAACCGCAAATTTGTTATCCAAATTAGTAGTACCATTTTACACTCCACAAAAGTATATGAGAATTTCTGACCATAAAGATTTTTTGTAAATTTTTTGGTCAAACACCAAGTAACACACTGCAGTATGTACTGTGAAATGCTAATGTAAATATAGAAATGGGTGTGGTCAGAATAGATGAGAAAGATAGGAGCCCACTTTTTTAAGGTCTGATTCAGGTAAATTCAGCTGTATGTCTTGAGGTTGTTTCATTCACGATTCAAAGTTTTCTTAAGGTGTAACTGATCTCTGGCGGCTGAGAGATTTTAGGTGTATCTTCATGTTTTTAAAGAGTGTCCAGATAATTTCACTGCACAATGTTTTTTAAATTAAATTATAAAGGCTGGTGCAAAGTTTCTATTCAGTTTACTCCTGTGTAGTAGAATTGGTAGTTATTCTGGAAATTCATATTTCACATTTATATTAAAATGACAGGTGCTAAATGACAATAAGTAGCTGTATATTGAATGTAGGGAAATTTTCTTTTCAGTCTATAGACTGAAACTTCAGAGTATTCTTACAATGAAGCTTGAGTTTTGTAAACCTTATTTAATTCTGGACTATTTGCAGTTTTATTTGGCTAATAATATATCAGGCAGCTCTATCAAAGCATTTTAAAAACGTGCTTTATCACATGTTTAAGTCTTGTATGAGAGAATATCTCTTCACTCAGGGAGTAAGACATGGGTAGGCTGAGGAAGGGAAGGGTTCACTCATTTTTTTGTTGTTGTTGTTTAGCAGGAAGAATGAGAATATGATGATTTGCAACTACTGAGTCACTCATATCCACTTTACTTGACCCGCAAAATTTTCTAAACATTTTACGATATATTTTCTATTTATAGGTACGTATAATGGTAGACTAGAAAAAGGCCTTAAAAGCTTGCATTAGATGCTTACATTTCTTCTAAGCCATCTTTCCCAGTTGTTGTTTACCTTCAACAATGGATGTATTTGCTTTATTAGGCATAAAAGTCTATGGAACCTATATTTATAAAATGGAAACAAATTTTTTGTCATTCATATCTGTCGTACTTCTTTTTGTATTTCAAGACAGAAAGGAGCATGCAGAGAGTGCATGATCACATAAGTCTCATAAAGAAAGGGAGGCAGATTGATGCCTTTCCAAGTGGAAAGCAGAGATGAACACATCTGGAGAGTACCACGTTGTCTGCACTTAAACCCACAATGCCGCAGCCACCAAAATGCCTTCTCCTCTGAGATTCCTTCGTGTGCCGTCATCAGCACAGTGTCGTTGAGCTCTCACTGCATTTATTGCTCATTGGTCACTGCCCCCCTCCAGTTCTCAGATACTGCATCTGAATAGTATTGCTACTGTTCTAGTTTGTTACTATTTTAATTTTTTATTGTGAAGAATTTTTTCCTTGAAGAGAATCAATGATTATTTTAAGAATCGCGATTTTAATCTACTCTCACCAACCAAAACTAATAATATTCCAAATAAATACATTTTCTTTTTTAACTAAGTCTTATTTTAAAGAAAAGTGATATGAATGTCAGAGAGTAAGAGGTCATCTGACTCAGAATATATCCCAAAGTGTTTTTGATAATAAAATCAGAATTTCTCTTTCTCTAGATACAGCAACCACTCATTGCTAATATTATCATGAGCCTCTTATTATCGTGTAAAACAATTAGGTTACTTTGGAAGGGACAGAAGGATGAAGAAGAGATGAAAGCAAAGGCCAGAG
Source organism: Miniopterus natalensis (assembly GCF_054644295.1). NCBI lineage: Eukaryota > Metazoa > Chordata > Mammalia > Chiroptera > Miniopteridae > Miniopterus > Miniopterus natalensis. Next base: position 35,432,293 of record NC_142086.1, on the reverse strand, counting down.
GTTACAGGGAGCCATTGGATTCCAGCTGAGCTTTGCTTATGCGATGTGGACTAGGGTACACTGGAGTCCCTTGTGAGCATGTCATTGTGAAAGGCAGAAATCTAAGATGCCCCCTATGATTCTGAGCCCCTTGGTTCACATGCCTGTATAACTCCAGGGACTGTGACTATAATCCATTTCACTCTGGTAATTAGATTATGCAATAGGTAGAGTTTGCTTTAAGAAAGGGAGACTATACAGATGGGGCTGGTCACAGAAGAGAAAGTGAGAGAAACACTCTGGTTGACCAGGGGAAAAACAAGCCTCATTGTTATGAACGGCCTATGGAGGCCACATGGTAAGGAACTGGAGGCCACCTCTAGGGCTGAGAATGGTCCCCAGCTAATACCCGACAGGAAAACGGGGATCTTTGTCTTAGAACTGCAAGGATGTAAATTCTGCCAACAACCAGTGACCTTAGAAGGGGCTTTGAGTCCCAACTGGTAGCCCCAGATGTCTGACACCTTGATTTCAGTTCCATGAGACCCTAAGCAGAGAACTCAGCCACACCATGGCTAGACTTCTGATTCACAGAAACTGAAATAATAGATGTGTGTTGTCTAAAACTGCTAAGAGAAAAGTAATACAATAAGGCAATCCAGATGAAGTGATTTCTTAATCAAAACCTTTCTTTAAAGCAAAAAATCATGAGAAGTGATATAGGCATTTAAATTTTTAAGAAATACATACATAAGTGTTTATTAACTTCCTGACTTTTGTGGGAAGACAAATGAATTCCACAATTAAAATTTCAATTGTCTTTTTATATAAACCACACTTACAATGGTTCCTCTATGTTTTCTAATTTTGTATTCCTTAAAAATCTCAAAAGCAGTTCAGTAATGTATAACTACCAAATCATTCTCAATACTGTGATTCTCCTCATCTCTGCCCCAATCTTTTCAGTTACCTTGATCACACCTATTTCCACAGCAATCATTTAATGAGTTACTTTTATTAAGTCTTTTGAAAGCATTTAACTTAATTTTCATCAATTCAACAACATTTTTCTCTACTGTTATTTCAGCATTTGATATATCTAACTAAATTATTTGTTTTTAGTAACACATAGCATTGGCATAAACAGATTTGGGAGCAACACAGATGACTAGTGTACATTAACTTGATAGAAGGACCTACGTACAGGCACCGTGATCTGTTGGCCACAGCGTTCAATGTGTTTGGGTCTCAGTAAGAAGACATTATAGAGGGAATGGAGAATATCACCTACTTATATTTGGCAAGTAAATAAAGTGGAGGTGGGTTAGTTTCATGAGTCATGAGGCAAGCTAATGTCTCTTTCCTCACCAAATGGCATGCAGGTAGAAGGAGAAACATCAGTGGAGATATTTTAGAACTGTGGAAACTGGCACTTTTCAGGGAGATCGATAAGATGATGTGTATAAAGAGTAAAAGAATTGGGAAGTCAAGGAAAAAAAGGGGAAATGGATTAAAATATTTAATTGAAAGGTAAGAGAATCTCAAAATCAGTTTGGAATCCTTTTTTTTTTTAATTGATGTGATAATTTAGTTGTTCACTGAAGCTTCAAATGGAGGCCAGGGTTCCAGGTCACACCTGTTGCATTGAGTGAGGTTCATAATTCATGTCTGTGACCTTTTGGGGCATATTGCAGAGACACTGGTTCTACCAAAATAAAGCATAAGTATACTCTTCTTCCTTGACACACACACACCACCCCAAAATCTTTTATCTGTGAGCTTCAAACATTTGTGTGGCCACCTGTTAGGCCAGCTGCAATGTCTTTACAATAACGCCCTTGCTAATAAAAGATGAACAAAATCGAGCCCAAACTCAGCTGTTTCACCATTTAAGTTTCACTATATTATTGTCTATTCCTATTTCTTCATTTATTAAAAAAATATGTTTTAAGCATCAACCACATGCTGTCCTCTATTCTTGGAAAAACAGTAAGAAACAAAGCAAATAAAACCTCATGGAGCTCAACTTCTAGTTTGCAGAAAGAGGACAAAAAATTTAAAAATATGAATATATGATATGTCTGGGGACTAGGGAGTACCAAGGTGGAAATACGTTGTTATTTTATATAGCGTAGTCAGAAAGGGTCCTATCTGATGAAAGTGACATTTAAATAGGTAACTGAAAGAAGTGAGGGAACAAGCCATGGGAATAGCTTTGGAAAGAGCATTTTAGGCTAAAAGTTCATTGAGTGCAAAGGTCTTGAGCTAGGTTTATACTTTATGCATTTTAAATACCATAGCAAACATAAAATTTTGCGTTTAATATTCTTGTATGTGCATATGTTAATAAATATATTGAATATACTGAATAAAAATTTATTTTTCTAACCAATAGACTTTAATCACTAAGGTCCATTAGCAAAATTGAACAACAAAAATATCTACCTAAACTAAAGGAGACTAGAGTAGCTCAAAATCAACTAAACCAAGAGAATCTATCCACAGAAGAAACAACATAAAATTGAACACAAAAGCCAAAAATGCTTACCAAATTCTTAAAACTAGCTATATTATAATTTTTACTTAGACATTATTTCTACCTGGTAAAGCCTGGAGAATTAAAATAATGGTGTTTCTAAAGGAGATTAAAAAAAACACAATGTTAAAATGTTTATACATTTTATTGTATTAGTTGCTTATTTATGGAAGGTGACTTAAAATTATCAACAAGATAATTTCTATTTTAGTTATTATCACATGGCGATGGGTTTATATTGCCTCACAAATGACTTTAAGATAGAGATTGAAAAACCAAAAACTCTTTCTCCCATCTCACTCCTCCCCTCCTGCCCCACCTCACCCCATTCCTGATGATTCATATTATCAGCCAACAAGTCTAAAAAAATTTTTTATATATGCTTAAAACTTACAAAACCTATTTTCAGGAGCTAGACATCCTGATATTTAAAAAATACTTAAGGAAGACAATTAGTGCCCAGCTGAGTGTGGCTCAGCAGATGAGCATCGACCTAGGATCCAAGAGATCGCGGGTCGATTCCCAGTCAGGGCACATGCCGGGGTTGCGGGCTCGATCCCTAGTCGAGGGTGTGCGGGAGGCAGCTGATCAATGACTCTTTCATCATTGATGTTTCTATCTCTCTCTCTCTCTCCCTTTCTCTCTCTGAAATCAATAAAGATATATTTTTAAAAAAGAAGAAGACAATTAGTGGTGACATAATTTTCATTAAGTTAACAGGTTATGAAAGTTTCTTCTTTCACCAAGCTCCTCAGTCTCTGTAGGATCCATCATCACCAGGATTGACCTGCTTGAGTTAGGGTTGAGTGTATGCAAACTTTTTTTCTACTTCTTCAATCACATTCTTCCCTCAGTCACCTGTTTGCTCAAACACTCTAAATAGACAATGAATATAATACTTATTACAGTGCCTGGTGCCATATTGAATAACTTTTACAGATAAGGTAACAGGCACAGAGAGGTTAAATGAACTTCCAAAGGTCAGATTATAAGGTAATAAGCAGCAGAGCTAGGATACACAGCTAGGCAACTCCTTTTTTTAAAAAAATATTTTTTATTAATTTCAGAAATAGAGAAAGGGAGGAGAAAGAGAAACATCAATGATCAGAGAAAGTCCTTGATTGGCTGCCTCCTGTATGCCCCCTATTGGGGATCGAGCCCGCAGCCTGGGCATGTGCCCTGACCTGGAATCGAACTACGACCTCCCTGTTCATAGGTCAACGCTCAGCCACTAAGGCACTCTGGCCAGGCAGCCAGGCAACTCTTAATCATTGCATTCAACATGCCTTAATGATTTCTACTCTAATTATGTGTGGCTACTTTTAAATTAAGAGAATTTGATCATGTGGGACTGAATTTTTACTTTAAGGTTAGAGACTGGAAGACATAGCCATTTAGCTCAGGGCACATTCATGTGTGAAGTTGGTGCCAGCAGCCAGCAGTCCTTTGGCAGATGTAGATCTTGGTTTTCCGTTAATAAATTATCCAAGTAAACGCAGAGGTAGATGCTCCTAAAATCATGTACTACTTGAAGCAATCCTTTTGCTGAAAATGGAGAGAAATGGGGACACTTGTATTTTCCAAGATTTAATGAAGAGAGGAAAATGGGAGTCTAAAAGTATCAATGACTAAGATGGCAGAAAATCCTAAAACCCTTGTAATGTACCCTCTCTCCAGCACTCAAACTGCCTCCACCTGTGCTATTGTTTCAGAGCTTTATCACAATGGAAAATTAAAAAGAACTCTAGTTAAAGCTTTTATTTTAAAGACTATGTTTGCAAACGCTTAGTTAAGGCTTACTATGTAACAAGCATTGTGCCAATTTTCTTATTTCATAAGCGACCAGCTAATGACACTTGGAAACTCAATGAATTGTTGTACTGCAGGTGAGAAGGGAATGTGCACATTTCTACCTGCAGGCAGTACAGAAAGTGGGCTTTAATCATCAGCAAGCAGCACTGCACTTGCTAGCAGCAGCTCTACGGAAAGAAACCCTCCCCAAGGCAGGTTTCTGTTGTCTGTCCTTCTTTCTCACTTGGTTTCTCCTTCATGCCATTCTATACTATAAAAGTAAACAAAAAACAAGCATAAAAAACAAACAAAATCCCAAAGAAACTGTAACAATCTCTCTCATTCTGCCCTCTCAATTTGTAGATGAAGAAATTCACACACACACACACACACACACACACACACACACTGTTAAGTTGCTGGACTAAGGTCAGACATTTGGATTGGGGGAAAAAATTAAAACAAAAGAAAATCAAGTGTAGGCTATTGACTACATTAAGAAAAGTAGCACAATTTAATCGCTAGAATCCAAAACACAGTGAATAAATCACAGAAGTATAGAGTTCTACAGCTTACAAGTATCTCATATGTATCATTCAAAGTAAGTGACCAGCTCCAGACCTCAGGCTATCTCAGAGGGAAAGCCAGAAGCAAAGCCTCCATCGATGCACTTCCTTCAGCTTCTCAAATTCCACATCAGCCCAAATGTGTCCTGCTGCTCACCCTGACGCCCCCACGCTGGTGGTTTTTACATCTCATAATGTAGAACTCTTCAAAATCCTTTCCTCTTCTTATGAGGACAGCCAGCAAGACAGGAATTGAGGGAATTTAATACGAAAGGCTGACAAGACAAGCAAAATCCCTACCCTCCAAGGTATAATATTTACACGAGTAACCCAACAACACACATATAAACGAATAAGCAAGACCATTGAAAACTGTTATTACCATAAAGAAAATCATTGGGCAGTGAGACAGAGGTGAAAGTGAGGAAGCCACTTTGCACAGGTGGTCAGTAAAGATACCTTAGTCGCTGTGACATTGAGCAAAGAGGAAAGAATGGAAGTCAGGCAGATATGTCGAGAGCTAAGGGAGAAAACCTTTGCGCAGGGAGACTGAGGGGACTGCTCTGCTTGAGTTGTCTCTATGAAGGCGGGGGAGCTCCCTGCAAATGCAAGGGCCAGGGCATGAAAGCTTGGGCACCTCCCAGGAACTGTAAGACTGACCATAGCACACAGTCTGGGGAAGGAAAAGCCCTGGGCCTGAAGGAGAGGCAGAGGCCAGATGGGAACCAGCTCTAAGCATTCTGCAAAGGCATGAAAGGTCTGGAGGGATTTTGGACATTTAAATATTTTGTTTCTTTGTTCATTCTAAAGTAGATTTTGTTCGGATGATTGAGAATTTAAAGGTATCAGGGAACTGATTTTTTTTAAAAAACCGCTTGGAGGAATCTTTTTCAAAAGGAATATAATCAAACTTCATATGTGATTAAGTTTGAAATAAACTTAACTAGTTCACATTTTTTAAAACATGTGAAATGTGGTGTTTGACTGCTTGTCTACAATAACATCCCTGTTCCCTACCCTCTGAAAACACCACCCAATTTAAACAAGGAGAGTACCTTTATGTGGGATCCTTTAAGTTCTGTGTCAATTTAGCCCTGTTGATTTGAGTTAATATGTATTTAATAAGTATTATTATCAAGCACATATCATGCATGAATATTAATGTGCAAACTCTGGAGAGCAAGAAACAAACACATTTTTAAAATTCTCTTTAAACCGACTTAAAATGGCCTTGAAACCCCTTCCTTGTTTATTCTTCTACTCTCTAGAAGGAAATTCTATTTTAATGTGTTTGGGCCCTTCCTTTAACAAGATGGCCCCAGAAACTGGGAAGATTATGTAACACCTGAAATATGGGCTGGGACTTTTGGCTCCACCTGCATTATGATGGCTGCTGCTATCCTCAGTTTCTTTAACTGACAAGCCTCCACTTCTGAGCTACTCATGGGTCGTGGACACCTTTGCATAGGCCATTGGCTCTGTCCAGGGTCCAGCCTGCCCGTGTGCAACATCCTTCCACCGCTCTGGGATCTTGCTTCTCCCTCAGGGCGTCACCACAGAGCAGATCTCCAGTGCCCACAGGTGGCAGGGTCCACTGACCTTTGTTTCTTCCTGATTTCTAGGAATCCTCTCTCTTTCATTTTCTACCCACAGTCTCTTCAATATGTTGGGCATTTACTGAACAAAAGAAGGGCTATTATCTGATTTCTCTCTTGTGAAATTATCTGAGGTAATGAATCTGTAGGCTTGGCCACCTGCTTGAATGGGAGGAGTGGAAATTAAGAAACTACACACACACATTAATATCCTAATACTGTAAATTGTCCTGCTTATACCTGCTGGTTTTAGGGGTCAAGGTAAGTAATTCATTTAACGAGCATAAAGTGAGGATGAAAATTAATACTGGCTTCAGGTAAATCAAATTAGGTTAATGGGTGCTTTTTTTGCTGGTTTTAAAATTGACTCTAGGTCAAGCAGATAATCTCCTCTAGTTCACATTGCCCAGGAGAGAAGATGAAACAAAATAAATCCCCCAAGTCTAAATAAAGACAATCACAAGCTTTTAACTCAAAATCACGAGTGTAAATTTCTGAACAATCATAGTAAATTGCCTAGATTTGCCTCTTTCCTATCCAACCACATTTTTCTCTGCAATCAACTGATGCTCCCTGCCCGCTTCCATAGTTGAGTTCTGGATCATCTTGCTGAAAAACAGTGTCCTGCTTTGGTGGGAGATGCATTAAGAAGGCAAAGATTGCTAACGGTTTCCCCAACTATGGTTCTTTGGTGCCAATGCCAAGTAACTTCTCTTGCCTTCCTTTCTAGCTCCTGTGGCCCCCTGAATTCCCTCATTCTGGACTACCCAAGGTACCCTTTCATATTTGTGTGGTTTGATTTTAGGCTTGTCTGAAAGGCTCTGCTTTTGACTCCTCTGTGTTTCTGAGCTCTGCCCCCAAGCTCTGCTGCTAACAGGGCCTCCCCTCATTCTCTAACCCGGATTTCTACCTACACACATGACACAAAATGGACTTGAGCATTCACTTTGACAAGGCTACGTTATCTCAGAAGCCCTAAATTCCTGTGGTTTCACAGAAAGGTATTTTTTATGCAGAGTGCTCAGCACACACACTAAACATTAATAATAACACAAGAAGTACAGATTGCAAAAAAAAAAAAAAAAAAATGATTATTTAGACAACTTAATGACTCAGATTTTTCTCTAAGACATATTTTCCATTTGCCTGGGCACTTGTCAACACATATTTAAAAAACAGTCTCGTTACTCACAGAAAAATAATTTGTTGAACTTTTTGATGATTACACATTTGATGGCTCTGGAACATTGTAAGCGATATAGAAAAGGAAGCACCTATAATTTTGTTAACAGTATGTCACTTTTGTTGCAATGTGGCTCTGGATATATTACTGCCACCTGCCCAGAAATCTCCTAGGAAGGCAAAGAATTTCCTGAAGGCTGGAATTTCTACTAAGCAACATCCTCTCATCAAGGCCACTTGTCTTATATGCCACACAATTGGTTACCTTAGAGAACAACAAAGAAACAACATCAAAATACCTCATCTGCATCCACATCCTTCATCTGCAAATCACAAGAACCTTGATTAATAATAAATAAGTGCCTTATAATAGTGTAATGGAGATTGTAGAAATGATGACTCAGACATTTACCTAGCTAGCCTCTCCAAGCCTTGGTTTCTTGCTTGCTATAAATGATAAATATCTCTATGATGACTTACCTTTTAGGAATGTTGTGAAAACTCAATGGCATGATGGATATAAAATACATAATATTGTACTTGAGAAAAAGTGAGTATCAACATTTTAATTAGTTTCTCTTATCTCAACTTTTTTGCTTGGGAATATATAATACATCAGCTATCACAAGGCTCCTTGTTAAGAACCAGAAATAAATGAATTTTAACTCAACACACAAAGGCTGGGACAGGAAAGTTGAATAAAAATATTGCAGACGTAAATTTTTAACCTTTAGTTTTTTCATTGGCATGAAGTATATTCAGTCTCTGTGATGTACCATTTTATGAATTTCGGCAGTTATGTATCTACCAATATTATCATGATACAGGACAGTTCCTGCATAATAAAATTACGCTTGTGCTGCCCCTTTGTAGTCAGTCTTCACCCCAATTTCAACCTTTGCAACTACTGATCTGTTCTCTGTCCCAGTGGTTTTGGCCATTTCTGAATGTCTTATAAATGAAATCATACAGAATCAAATTTTTGGTCTGACAACTTTTACTTAGCAAAAAGCAGCTGAGATTTATTCATGCTGTTGCATGCATCAGTAGTTGATTCCTTTTTATTGCATTGTATGGCTTTACCACAATTTTTCCATTCACTGGTTGAAGAATATTTGACTTATTTCCAGTTTTTGGTGATTTTTTAATAAAGCTGCTATAAACACTTACATACAGGTTTTTATGCGAACTTAAGTTTTTATGCCTTTGGGATAAAAACCTAGGAGTCTAATTGCTGGGTGATACAATAAGTGTACAATTAACTATAACAGAAACTGTCATACTATTTTCCAAAGTGGTTGCAATGCTTTATATTTTTACCAGCAAAGTGAAAACGTTCAGGTTGTTCTATATCTTTGATAGCACTTAGTATTGTCATATTGTCATGTTTCCCCCTCACACACATTTTAATAGGTATGCATGGTATCTGTTATAGTATTAACTTAAATTTTCCTAGTGACTAGCAATGCTATGCATCTTTTCATGTGCTTAGTTGCCATTTATTTATGTCCTTTGATAAAATATTTATTCAAATATTTTACCCATTTAAAAATTATGTTGTTTGTTATTTTATTGTTGAGTTTTGAGAAGTATTTACATATTCTTTTTAAAAAATTTATCTTTATTGTTGAAAGTATTACAGATCCCCCCCCCCCCCATTGATCCCCTCCACCCCACATCTGCCCCCTGCCCAGGCCTTCCCCACACTATTGTCTGTGTCCATGGGTTATACATATATGCATATAAGTTCTTTGATTAATCTTTCCCTACTCACTTCCCCACCCCCGCCTTCCCTCTGAGATTCATCAGTCTGTTCCACGCTTCTATGACTCTGGGTCTATTTTGTTTATTAGGTTCCACATATGAGTGAGATCATGTGATACTTGTCTTTCTCTGATTGACTTATTTTGCTTAGCATAATACTCTCCAGTTCCCTCCATGTTGTCTCAAAGTGTAAGAGATCCTTCTTCTTTACAGCTGCATAGTATTCCATGGTGTAAATGTATCACAGCTTTTTTTATCCACTCATCTACTGATGGGCACTTGGGCTGTTTCCAGATCTCAGCTATTGTAAATTGTGCTGCTATGAACATATGGGTGCATAAGTTCTTTCTGATTGGTGTTTTGGGTTTCTTTGGATATATTCTTAGAAGTGGGGTAACTGGATTCTTGATAAAACCTCTGCCAGATATGTAATTTACACACACATTCCTCTTGCCTGTGATTTGTCTTTTTATTTTCCTGGCAGTGTCTTTTGCAGAGCAGAAGTTTTTAATTTTGATACAATATAATCTATCTCTTTTTCCTTTATGTATAGAGCTTTTTTTGGAGTAGACTCCTATTAGTCTGGATTATCCAGAGTAACAGAACAAATAGGATATATATAGAGAGAAATATTTTTATATTTTTATTTATTTCAGAGAGAGGGAGAGAGAGATAGAAACATCAATGATGAGAGAGTCATTGGTCGGCTGCCTCCTGCGCGCCCCCTGCTGGGGGTGGATCCCGGAACCCAGGCATGTGCCCTGACCGGGAATGGAATCTTGATCTCCTGGATCATAGGTCAATGCACAACTGCTGAGTCACACTGCCTAGCAAGAAAGATTTATTTTTTAAAGAATTTGATCATGCAATTAGGGAGACTGGCAAGTCCAAAGTTTGCAAAGTGTGCTGTCAGGCTGTAGACCCAAGAGGAGTGGTTCGAGTCCAAACGCCATCTGCTGGCAGAATTCCCCCTTGCTCAGGGGAGGTCAGTCTTTTGTTCCATGCAGGCCTTCATCCTATTGGACAAGACCCATTCACATTATGGAGGACAATTTGCTTTACTCAAAGTCAACCAATTTAAATGTTAATCTCATCCAAAAATATCATCACAAAAACTTCTAGAAGGATGCTTGACCAAATATCTGGACACGGTGGTCCAGACAAGTTGACCATAATATTAATCATGCTAAGTACCTAAGGACTCTGCCAAACTAAATAACATGACAATTTTTTCCCTACATTTTTTTTCCTAAAAGTTTTATAACTTACTTAAATGTCAGTTCTGTAAAACTTAATAAATAAGCCTGGGAAGAAACATTTAAAATTTTTTGAGAATTAAGGAATTTCTTAATGATTTCAGAGTAGATATGTATTTCTTAAATACATTTCTTAAATAATTTGCAAAAATGCACACACTTTAAAGGGAAAGGCTAATAAATGAGACAACATTTGGATATATACACACACATCCACACACATAAACTCTAGTGGTTCTCTTTATTCTCTGGAAAACTCTAACACAGAAGTATGTGTAATACAATGATAAAACGACTCATAGGAGTGATAAGAAACAAGGTCACAATGTCCTCTGGTAGGAAGGGAGGAGCATATATTCAGGAAGGAAAGCACTATGGGTTTCAAATCTATTGATAATTTATTCTTCAGCCATGTGGTTGGTACGTAGACATTTGTTGTGTTATCCTATTTTATGTCTAATTTTAACATTACTTATTTATTTTTTATTTTTAAATATATCTTTATTGATTTCAGAGAGAGGAAGGGAGAGGGAGAGAGAGAGATAGAAACATCAATGATGAGAGAGTCATTGATCCGCTGCAGCCCGCAACCTGGGCATGTGCCCTGAGCGGGAATCGAACCCCGATCTCCTGGATCCTAGGTCAAAGCTCAAATGCTGAGCCATGCCTGGTTGGGCATAAATTTAATATAATTTAGAATATAAAGTCAAACAAAAGACACAGAGAATAATTGTGGAAAAACTTTTGGGTATCTGAAAAGAAAATTTCTCAAGGGAATTTTAAGATAAATTTAGATTCACAATAGATATTTAATGAAAGCATTTAGTATCAATAGTAATGACCTAGAATATCAAATATTTCATTTTACCATGATGAGGTAAGGTGACTCAGTACGAGAATTTTCTGTGATGCTTGCCCTGTCACTATATTCTCTCAGGGAAGGACACCATTATCAATACACATCACATCTGTCTAAACTGCTAATGGCCAAGAGCTCGCAATTCTGCTGACCAACTAATTATCAGCTTTCTGTTACTTTGTCCAGTGGTGCTTAGAGTGGCAGAATAGTGCTTTGCTTGTGTGCATAAAATCCAAGACTATCTCTAGCCAAAAAATGAGCCAGAACTACTGCTTTAAATTCCAAATCAATTACACTTTCTAACTATTGATTCTGTGATTGATGCGAATGTCTTCCTCTATACTGGCCTGAAAGGTATGGAGTTTTCAAATCTATATCAGTTTGTTTGGAATATATTCACTACAGGAAAAGAATTTATAATGAAAACTGAAATTAGTTCGCTAGTTTTTTATGTTTTTCATGTCCTTCCACTGTCTCCTTTACTCTTTAGGGAAAGTTTGAATAGAAACTAATACAGGTAGGTTGGGAGACTGGCATCTGCTTATATTTGGGACATCCACATTAAAATTTGCTTGAATGATATTTCCAGGGGTAAAAAGTGTTCATTGTTGATTCTTTTAGATTTCTAGTTACTTATTCCCAAGTGGAAGTATATGCTTTTCTGTTGACCATCTCAAAAGTTGAGGAGTTGTCTATAATAAACTTGATATTTGAGTTCTTGTTTTGATGTTCAAAATAAAATATCAGTATTAGCATGTATTTATTGAACACTGTACACCTAAGTACTGCCCCACAATTTCTGTGCCTATATTTGGGATTCTTGCTTTTGTGTTTTGTTTTGTTTTTAATTATCTTATTAGCACCATGTAAAGGTGTATAAGCTCACAACACACTGTAAAAATAAAATATTTCAAGGTAGTTTAAAGTGAGAAAAATATGCTCAAAAGGTTTGTTATCAATACAACAAGGATGGTACCAAGATGGCAAACTAAAAAGTTAAACCTATATGTTGTGTTTATTTGCAGTTAGTAAAATTGTTAGTATGGAACAAATAACCTTTATGTTCCAAATTGCATCAGTAATTGACAAAAATGTATTTTTGATGCACATTTCAATAATGCAGCAATGCTAACCTTACCTTTATATAAACAAGTTAGGTTTAAAAACTTATCAATTGACACCCTATTTACATTAATATTCTGAAGCTTACTGGTAGATTTCTGACTAAAGATGAATCCTGGGCGAGGTCATTCACACCATAGTATAAAAACACTTCTATGAGTAGCCATTCTCAAATATACCAGTAATTTCTTCTGTTTCTAGTTTTGTTTTGTTTTTCTTTTCCTTTAACATGGCTACTCCTGGTTTCTCAATTAGTCAGTAGGTAGTGATCTAACAGTTTCATTCAAGGAAAGAGCAATATGAGTCTTAGCAAATTTAAATAATCATTTCTCTTCAGATGACTTAACTGTCTCTTTTTTTTTAGAAGCAGATCTCTTTAGTAAAAATGTATATTAATAATACTAAACTATATTTGCATAATAGTAGAAATTTTCAACATGATAAAGATGTATATAGAATGCTCTTACAAGCAGCTTAAAATTTAGTAGAGAAATGTAGGGTCTGCCATGATGAACAAAAGCAAGGGTTAAACTAAAAGTAATAGGAAAAACTTGGAGAAATAAAACAATCTGAATTGGGTGGTGGATGGGAGGGGTAATAAGAAGTGGGGAGCTGGGTGAAAAAGAAGAAGGGATTAAGAAGTACAAATTGGTAGTTACAAAATAGTCATGGGAATGTAGTCAATAATATTGTAATAACTATGGATGGTGCCAGGTGGGTATTTGAAATATCAAAGAAACACTTTGTAAGGTATATGATTGTCTAACCACTATGATGTACACCTGAAACAATTACAAAATAATATTAAATGTAAACTATAATTGAAAAATTTTAAATGGCTTCACAGATGACTGTCTTAAATATTTTTGCATCAATATAAAATAATTTTACATTAATATAAGATGTAAGATTTTTATATTACACCTTAACATATAATAACATTAACCTAAGCTATGGCTTGACATAAAGCATTATTTATTTTGTTATTTCCAATTGTAATAATCTTCAGGGTGCACAGTGTTTAAATGTATTTCTGCACTTTGCAATGAGCTTCTGGAATAGAGACACATTTGCATTTATTGCCTAAATAGAAGGGGCACATACAGAAGCTGGAAATTATTTTAAAAATGAGAATGGATTGAACAATTTCTCTTAAAGTCACAGGGAAAAATTTAGATTTTGGATAGCGTTGTCCTAGGCTACTGATCTAACTAGAAAAAAATTTTTAAATTTGTCTTTATGGTTGAAAGTATTACTACAGATGTCCCCTTTCCCCCCCCACTAATCCCCTCTACCCCACAGCCACCCCACCCCCAGGCCTTCCCCATACCAATGTCTGTGTCCATGGGTTATGCATTTATGCATATAAGTAATCTTTCCCTACCCATTCCCCTACCCCCGCCTTCCCTCTGAGATTCCTCAGTCTGTTCCATGCTTAGAAAGTTATTTTAATTAGAAGTTTGGATTAGTTTAGTTAGTCTTCTAGGTATCTTACAGCAATACTTAACTTTTTTTCTAATGTGTTAAAATAAATAGATTTTACCCTTGTTTTCATTAGTAAGTCAATCAAGACTGGAAATTATAGATGTATTTTTCTTAAATAAATACATATGTAATCATTGTATAAGACTCAGACTATATAAAAAGGAAATCAAAAACTACCCATGATTTCACTGCCCCAAGATAATGATTACTAACATTGTGTTGAATAGCCTTCCAGTCAGTTTTTCTATAGACATGTGTAGCCACACAGATTTACCCACATTGAGACACATCCACATACACAAGTGAAATACTATTAATATACACACTGCTCTGTTAAATGACTTTTTTTATCTAAAATATATTATGGACATCTTTTGGGCTCAAATTGCTCATTAGAGATGTTTACTCAGTATAATTTATTTTAGCAATGGTTTCTTTGATAATTTACAGGTTTCTAGAGATTTTTAGAAAACATTTTCTTCCACAATACTGTAGAATTAACCAACTAAATTTTCCTCTAATAGTTTCATGGATTTATTTTTATATTTAACTAGTTAATTGCATCTGGAGATTTATAACAGTTCAACTTTTGGACTTTTGCCCCCAATATTCATCACAAAATAATATACCAAATAACTACTAATTCAAAATACTGAAGTCTTAAAAATACTCTATTTTGGTATTCTCTATTCTATCACATTGAAATGCTTGTGTTGTCAACAGAGTCACAGTATTTTATACACTGCAAATTTATAATATACCTTCATATCTGAAAGAACAACTCTTTCTGCAATAATTTAAAATGTTCTCAATTTTTTTATTAACTGTTAAAAGTTTATAATTCTAGGTATTCTTTAGGATTGTATTGAAGTGAAGAATTTAAATAACAATGAGAATGTATATGCTTTTTTATCCTGTTGTTACTAAGTTAAAGCATTTTTTTTCCAAATGTATTTGCACTTGTTTTCTAAATTGCTTAGTACCTACTGAGATGATTTTGAACTCAGTAATGTGAACACTTGTCAATATGAAAACGTATGAATAAAATGTTAAACTTTAACCTATCTTCACATTCAAGGAGAAAGTTCTATTTGGTCAGGATATATTGTTATTTTTAATGCCACACTGCTTGCTGACATTTCACTTAGGATTTTGCTTCTCTATTCATATGTGAGATTGTTCTGTTCCTGGTGTGATATTAATTAGTACTATCTTGGTACAAAAAATTGGGAAGCTCTTGTATTTTAATGTATGCTCTCAAACTCACTGCTAAATTTTCTTCCTTTTTTTTTTTAATGTTAATCTGGAATTTATTGATTTGTATTTAAAATAAAGTGTTGATGAAGATTCACCTAAAATAATCTGAACAAGAGGGAAAATACAGTTAGTAATACTGAAACACTACTTATATAATTCTGGGACATATGGTTTATCTGATATAACAATATCTCTTAGATGCTGTCATTGATACAAAACCTGACTGCTTTTTACTTTTCTAAACATACAGCAGTATAATTAACAACATTCCATTGCTTCTGTACCTTCCTGAATATATAAAACTTAAAATACTAATTAAAAACTAGTATATCTTCTCTTTAAATGTTTCTTACAGATACAATTTCAATATTTTCATTCAATAGTGGTATGGTTTAAGAGATTTTCTCATTCACAAGTCAAATAACAATCCACCCAAAGGGAACTGATAGTCTTTAGGCTCATAGTATAAATAAAGAGTTCAGGAACGCAGCAACTGACATTTTAAAAATACAAAACAGATAAAATTCTTAGAAGATAGATGCAATAAGCTCTACTAAGGAGCTGGCTACAGAACTAGAACATTTGGTAACTTTACTGATGATTTCAATAGAACTCCAGATGTTTCCAAACTCAACTTGAACTCTCATCTTAGGCTTGGAATTTTGCTTTTCCAGTGTCACTAATCACACAAATATGGCTCAAATCCCTGAAGTATTCATTATAGTCAAGGGCATATCCTACAACAAACTTGCCTGGAATTTCTTTCTTTTTTTTTTAATTTAATTTTTGTTTAAAATATTACTAATGTTCCTTTTTCTCTCCAGTGACCCATTCCACCCCATCCCACCCCCCTCCCCAGTCCCTTTCCCCACCATTGTCCGTGCCCTTGGGTTGTGCATATATGCATATAAATTCTTTGGTTACTCTCTCCCCCTCCACCCACCTGCCCTCCTCCATCCCTCTGACATCTGTCAGTCTGATCTTGTCTGGAATTTCAAATCCAGCAAAGTCTGTTCTATATCCAGCACTTTGAGGGGTCCTAATTTTTACCAGCAAGCTTGCGACCTTGACCATCTTCGGATTATGCTGCTTGACCCAGGAAAGCAAGGTTTGCATTGTTTTGCCAGTAACTTCCACAATCAAGACATTCTTTCCAGTTAAAGTTGAGAGATCATCTCCACCAATTACTTTGATGTCCCCTGTTGATTGGTCATTACAGTAGCTCTTCAGTCTGATAAAATCTACAGTCATAGGAATGGATCTATCACTATACCTGTTCAGCACTTGGATGCAATCCAGCAGGTGACAAAGAATTTATAGCCCTCCCCCCCCCCCCCCCCCCCGAGCTCGCAGGGCTGCAATGGGCTGGCCTCCCATCTCCTTCAGCACATCTCCAGCAAGGCGTTCTGTCCTTCCATAATGAGGCATAAACACCTTTTCCAAATCCTCAGCGTAATGAGTAGGTATACAAAATAAATCTAGGTCATAACCTGGTTCATCACCACTTATCACCACGCTGGCCCTGCGAGTCGCCCTAACGCCCTGGGCCAGCGAGGGGCGCAGGGCAGCCTGAGAGTCTCCTGCAGACTTCCCACAGGTTCAAGCTCAAGAAAAAGATATTCTGAAGCAGTAAATTATGGGAGGGTAGTGGATCCAGTTGGGTTGGTTGGTTTACCTAGTTCCAAACTCTAGCTAATCCAACTTCTGCTGCTGCAGAAGCTGTAAAGTTAAAACTACAAACCAAAATAGCCCAAATCTCCTCAAAGTAAAAGAAAACTAATAAAGCTTTCATTTTGTCTTTCAGAAGAGAGGCTTTCAAAAGAGGGAAATAAATCTGTATTATTTTCACCGGGGTTTATATTTTGTGAAAGTTACATTAAGTGAGCAGGAAAAAAAAATAGGTCTGGATTTTAAGTGGTGCTTAAAGAAATCACCCTGTGTTGTAAACTCTGCTTTCCTTTCTTTTCATTTACATGAGACCCAGATTTGAATGGGGAAGTATGATTCAAACTGTGAGCGATGTTTTAAAATTTAAACAGTGTTACTTGGCAAATAATGAAAGTTAAAAGTGTGCTTCTCTAAAGCTTTAAACAAGGCCAGCCTCGGGCTTGCAGCTCTTTCCGAAATACTGGTTTCGAAACAGGACAGAAGGTGACTGAGAAGAAAAGTGTGGATTTTGCAGTCAGACAGGCCTGGATGTGAATCCCAGTTCTGCTACTTACTGACTTTGCAACATCTGGTAAAAATTGCTTAACCCTCCTCAAACACAGTTCTCTACCTGCAAATAAGAAAACATAGCATGTAACCAGGAGGTTGCTGTACAGGCACAAAAAGATGATGTACATGAAAACTCCTTTCACAGTGTCAGATGCGCACTGTGCACTGACTGAATAAATATTAGGACCGTTCCTTCCCAACTGGATTTAAAATATGAAACTTTACCCAGTTAGAAATACAGATTTAGCTTACATTTTTTTCTTTTCATTTGATCCACTACATTTCCTTAATAAACCATTAAGTGATATAAATTATTTACATATTTGAAGAAATAGGTTTATCGGTGTTTCACAAAAACAATAAAACACAAAAAACCAACCTCTGTATGTGGAGGGGAGCATTGGGGAAAGCAGTCTGCTAGAGAGAGCCTGGTTCCTTGTCATGTAAGAGGGTTGGGAGGTGGACATCGCTGCCTTGTTCCTGATCTTAAGGGAAATGTTTTTTAGTATTTCCCCCACTGACTATAATGTTTGCTGTGGGTTTGTCATACATGGCCTTTATTATGATGAGGTATGTTCCCTCTATTCCCACTTTGTTGAGAGTTTTTATCATAAACGGGTTAAATCAAATACTTTTTCTGCATCTATTCATATAATCATGTGATTTTTACCTTTCATTTTGTTTATGTGGTGTATCACGTTAACTGATTTATAAATATTGTGCTAACCTTGCATTCGAGGAATAAATCCCACGTATTTGTGTCCTAACATGTGGTCTATCCTAGAAAACGTTCTATGTGCACTTGCAAAGAATGTGTATTCTTCTGTTTTGTGGTAAAATGCTGTGAAAATATCAATTAAATCCACCTGATCTCATGTGTCATTTAAGGCTGCTGTTTCCTTATTGATTTTTTGTCTGGAAGATCTATCCACTGCTGTCAATGTGGTGTTAAAATTCCCTAGTGTGAATGTATTATTGTTAATCTCTCCCTTTATATCCAGGAAGATTTGCTTCACATATTTAGGTGCTCCTATGTTGGGTGCATAATTGTTTACAAGGGCTATATCCTCTTGTTTGATTGATCCCTTTATCATTATGTAATGCCCTGCTTTATCTCTATGATAGCCTTTGCTTTAAAGTCTATTTTGTCTGATATAAGTATTGCTACCCTAGCTTCTGTTTGTTTGTTTCCATTTGCCTGACATATCTTTTTCTACCCCTTTACTTTCAGTATATGTGTATCCTTCATGCTGAGGTGGTTCTCCTGCAGACAGCATATATATAAGTCTTATTTTCTTTTCCACTCAGCTACTCTATGCTTTTTGATTGGACCATTTAATTCACTTATATTTTAGGTGAGACTATTGGTAGTTAAGCATTTATTGCCATTTTATATCTTATAACTATGCTTGTATTTTTTCCCTGTTTCTTCTTAAAAAAGACACTAAAATTTATTATAATACTGGTTTGGTGGTAATGAATTGCTTTAGTTTTCTTTCTTGTCTATGAAGCTCTTTATTTCACCTTCAATTTTAAATGATAACTTTGCTGGGTAGAGTAGTCTTGGTTGAAGATTCTTGCTTTTCATTATTTTAAAAAATTCTTGCCAATTCCGAAGTCTTATGGGCACTCCCTTGTATGTGACTGTCTGCTTTTATCACTATTATTTAACATGGCACTGGAAATCCTAGACACAGCAATTAGATAAAAGGAAAAAAATTAAAAGCATCCAAAAAGGAAAGGAAGAAGTAAAACTCTCATTATTTGAGAAGTACTATGACTAAGTACTGGATATAGAGAACCCTCAAGATGCCATGAAAAAATTACTAGAATAGAAACATGAATTCAGTTAAGTAGGAGAATAGAAAATTAATATTCATTAATCAGTTACATTTTTATATGCCAAAAATGAACTATCAGAAATGGAAACTAAGAAAAAAATCCCATTTACAAGTGAAACAAAAAAATACAATATCCAGGAATAAATTTAACCAAGGAGGTAAAATAGTTGTTCTTGGAAAATTATAAGACACTGAAGAAAGAAACTGGAGAAGATGCAAATAAATGAAAGCATATATTGTGTTCATAGATGGGAAAAATTAACATCATTAAAATGTACATATGACTCAAAGCAACCTATATATTCAACTCAATGCCCGTCAAAATACCAATGGCTTATTTGCAGAAGAACTAGAAGAAATAATCCAAAAATTTATATGAAACAACACACACACACAAATTAATAGTCATAACCATTTTGAGAAAGAACAAAGTTGGCAGAATTATGTTACCCGATATCAAACTATACTACAAGGCCATAGTAATCAAAACAGCATGGTATTAAAAACAGACATATAGATTAATGGAACAGAGTAGAGAGTCCAGAAATAAACCCATGTCTATCTGGTCAATTAATATTTCACAAATAAGGAAAGAACATACAATGGGGTAAAGACAGTCTATTCAATAAATAGTGCTGGGAAAATTGGACAGATATTAGCAAAAAAAAATTGAAACTGTACCACCAACCTACACCATATACAAAAATAAACTCAAAATGGATTAAAGACTTATATGTAAGATTCAAAATCATAAAATTCCTAGAAGAAATAACAGGCAGGAAAATGTCTGACATTTCCCTTAGCAATATTTTCTTCTGATATATATCCTTGGGCAAGGGAAACAAAAGAAAAAAAATAAATAAATGGGACTACATCAAACTAAAAAGATTTTGCACAGCAAAGAAAACCATCAACAAGATGAAAGGAAAGCCCTCTGAGTGGGAGAATATATTCACCAATGATACACCTGATAAGAGGTTAATCTCCAAAATTTATAAAGAACTTATAAAATAAAATACTAAAACAAGAAATCCAATTAAAAAATGGGCAAAAGACCTGAATAGACACTTTTCCAAAGAGGACATATACATGGCCATTAGACATATGAAAAGATGCTCAACATCATTAATCATTAGACAAATGAAAATTAAAACCACAATGAAATATCTCCTCATACCTGTCAGGATGGCTATCAATAAACCAACAAACAATAAATGTTGGCAAGGATGTGCAGTAAAGGGAACCCTTGTGCATTGTTGGTGGGAACACAGATTTGTGTAGTCACTGTGGAAATCAGTTTGGAGTTTCCTCAAAAGATTAAAATTGGAATTGATTTTTGCCCAGCAATTCCACTTCTGGGCATATGACTGAAGAAATCTGAAAAACTGATTTGAAAGAATATATGCACCCTTATGTTCATTGCTGCATTATTTATAATAGGCAAGATTTGGAAGTAGCCCAAGTGCCCACCAGTAGATGGGTGGATAAAAAAGCTGTGGTACATTTTCACAATGGAATACTACGCAGCTGTAAAAAAGGGGGGAAAAAACCTTATCTTTTGCAACCTGGATGGACCTGGAGAGTATTTTGCTCATTTATTTAAGTCAGTCAGAGAAAGACAAATACTATATGATTTCACTTATATGTGGAATCTAAAGAACAAAATTATAAATTAAAAAACAAAATTGAAATAGACTCATAAACACAGTGAGTAAAATGGGAATTGCTAGATAGGCAGGGGCTTGGGGTCTGAGTGAAAGAGGTGAAGAGACTAAGAAGCACAAATCGATAGTTATAAAATAGTCATGGAGATGTAAATACAGCACAGGAAATATAGTCAATAATATTGCAATAACTATGAATGGTACCAGTTGGGGTACTGGAAATATCAAAGGGAACACTATGTAAAGTCTATGATTTTCTAACCACTAAGCTGTACATCTGAAACCAATGAAAAATAAAATTAAAAAAGAAAATACTGTGGAGGGAACAGGATTGCTGGGATATTAACAGTAGATAGAAAAAGACTAATAATCAAATAAGAGAATTTCAGAAAAAGGAAGATGAATTTTACCTACTTCAGAAATTTCATGAAAAGTTACTTATTTTATGAAATGAATTCTTCATTTGACCATTATACAGTTGAGTAGAGAATAGAATAGTTTAGAAAAATAAATTTTTTCAAATCTGCCAAATGAAAGTGCTGAGCACTTAGGAGATTCTCAGTGAAACTCACGAAGTAATTATCATTGTTCAAATAGCTTTGGGCCAAAAGAATATAAACGTGAGTTTTAATTTTTTTCTCTCAGAAATCTTTATAATGATTTCTTATAGTATAGGCCAGTATGCTTCTGGTCAGTTTTATAAAAAAACTGAGGAATGTAGAAACTAATTTATTTGCCCAGTGTGAAGAAGGAAGTTGATAATGAAGAGAGAATTCAAATCTAGGTCTTTATATTTCACTTCACCTTATGGCCCTTGAAAATAACCTTTAAAATTGTGCTCAAACAGTGAAATTTTTCAAATGGTTTTATTAAAAGACACTGTGACTTAAAATAATCTTTGTGTCCATTTAAGACATATTCGAGTCTTACAATCCAACTCCTTAGATTATAACAATGAATCTTTAAAACCACATTAAGTATAATAACCATCTTCGATGGCTCTTAAAGTGGGAAGTAAAATTTTCCTACTGCTGAGATATCATCAAGTGGTTTCAAAATAAAATTATAACATTTTAAACCATAAGGGTTATTAGGGATTATTAATTCCAGCACCTTTTTTTCATAGATGAGGAAACTGAGGCCCACAAATAGTAATTGATTGGGTCAAGGACATACAACTAGCATGTTCACAGCCAAGACCCGCCCACTTGTCTTCTGACTCTCAGACCCCTGTTTTTTTTCTATAACAATACTTCTGCTTTCCTAACCTCAGTCTTTTGATGGGTTGAAAAATATAAATCATATATATGTGTGTGTGTATAGTTTTACATACATAATATATACACACATACATATTGTTATAGTGAAACAAGTTCTGGTTTTGGTAGTTAAGTGCATTGAGCAGAGAATTAATCAACATCAATCAGTTCTCTTATTGATTTAAAGGGAATGCATTCTCAGTCTGGTTCCCTAATGAAGATCACAGTAGATATTATGCATGAATACTCTTTGTAAATTCTAAATTGTCAAGCAAATGTAAAGGGTTATGATGTCCTCAGAGAGTGAGTGCCAGAGTAGTGAGAGGAGTAAAATGGAGTTTGCATTTCTAACTGAGGTGGTGGGGATGTTCTTTAGGCTCATTTTGCCCTGCTCACTGGAGCAATAGGTTGTCTATTTTATTAGTCAAAGTAATTAATACTAAGCAACTGTGATTTTTTTTTTAGAAAATGCCTTTAAAAATCTCAGTGGTACAGGACAAAGTTTATTTCTCTTCTTACAAAATGTGATGGAAATTGATGGGAGTGTTTTGACTTAGAAAATATAATTTTAAAATGAAGCTGAATCACTTGTACTTATTGGTCAATTTTGCTGGCTGTTCTCCTTTTCAAATCTCTGGATAAAAATAATGGTCACATAGTATAGTTTAAGTTTATAGAGTCAAACTTACTTTGGGTTAGAAATGTTTAAAGTGTTTCTAAATCTAGCAATGTAAAAGTTACAAATTATTGAAGGTTCTCCACTTGGAAAATAAATCGCTCAAGGAGTTCAACTGAATAAAGAAGATTCAGTTGGCACTGCATAAATAGCCAACGTGAATCACTAGTAATTACAGCTAATGTAAAGCAGCACTAAGTATCAGGCTATTTAGACCATTTACGCTCACAAATTTCCAGTCGGAATTGATATATGCTGAGAAAGTAGGAACTAGTATTACAAAGCCAAAAAGGCCACTGAAGACACCACAGGAGAGAAGCAAGGGCATGAGTGTCTTTGCAGGAAGGAGAAGCACTCCCTCTGTCTCCCCAGAAAATACCCAGTGTACGTGAGAATTTGGGTAAGAAAGTGAGTCTAGTATGAAGTTTGGTAAAAACCATGTCTTGACAGAGAGGAGATAAAAGGCAATTAAAATGAAGACAAAGATGTACAAAGCACAAAATTTTAACATTCTTCAGATGATTGGCCACCGTGGATTATTAGGTTATTAATTAATTCAACATAGATAAATGCATTGAGAATCTCCAAAAGTCCATTGAGATTTTTCAAAGTTTTCTCAATCCATCTTCATTAACCTACTGTATGTAGTCCCAGCTCTATTCCATGTCTATAAGCATTATAAATTCTAGCAGATTATAGACTAATTTGCATAGTGCTGATGTACTTATACTTAATGACTTGAGGTGTATTTTACCAGTAAATTGTCTTAAACCTGTTTAATTAAGAATTACACATGCAAATAAAATATAAGTGCAGAAAAACAGTACTAGTTTCCATAAAAATTCTTTGAACTCTTTGAGATGGTTTAAGTAAAGCTGAGCTGCTAAGGCACTGCTGTCAAATCAGGTGTAATAAAACAACCGTTAAAGATTGGTATCTGCTTCTAGGAGACCTGTAGTGGTAAAATAAATAAATATATATATATGGCAAGGTGGGATGTAAGAATTTCTCACCTGTTGTCCAGGTGGCAAAGGAGGACCACATCTTGAGTACAAAGTGGGGCACAGTTAGTCTCTAACCCAAGGGGATGACCAGTTGCTAAAGATTTCACCAGTGGTGATTAGAAAAATGTGCCAGTAGAGGAGATCACTATTGCCAGTGGGATGAGTTAGGCCTTTCAAAGATATGGGGAGTATTTTTTTTTTTTTAAATATATCTTTATTGATTTCAGAGAGAAGAAAGGAGAGGGAGAGAGAGAGACAGAAACATCAATGATGAGAGAGTCATTGATTGAGCCCGCAACCCGGGCATGTGCCCTGCACTGGGAATCGAACCCCGATCGCCTGGATCCCAGGTCGATGCTCAGCCGCTGAGCCACGCCCGGCCGGGCTGGGGAGTCTTTACTCTACCCATTTTAGAGTCTCTGGCTGCAGGGTATAGGGGGATGTCCATAAATCAGATTGGCAAAAGACAGATTAACAAGAGCAAAGCAAGCAGAAGTTGACTGACATGTGCATTTGCAGGCACTTAGACCACACAGTGATGAGTAACACAAAGAGGTGGTTAGAACTTGGGTTTCTATATATATCACCCTAGGCTAAAGAAAGGAAAATGAATTTTGGGCTTCTGGGCAAATGAGGCAAGGTTTGGAAAGATGACCAGGAAAAGTGTGGTAAACAGGGTTGTTTAGTAAGGTTTACTTTAGGTGGGTGCCTTCTCCATTGATAAGACTGTTAAAAGTCCTCCTCATCCTGGTATGGGAGGAAGGAGATACCTTTCTATATGGAAATTTCATTTATAAATGTAAATTTCCTTTACCAACAGAAGGCTGGCACTATGTTTTTAAAACTTTTCCTGCATCTGCTAGTTCTTGGTAGCCTTTATTTAAAAATACTCTATATGTTAAAAAAGTATATTTTAATATTTTAATGTGGTAAAATCTGGTTCCCTTCAGAAGGGAGCCAGGTTTACAAGCACAATGAAATTGGCTGTTTATTATTAAGTTGTACTGTTGCCAGGCCCATGGGATAATGAAGAATTGAGGGCTGTCAACAAAAATCCAAGGTTAAAGGCTTCGTTGAGTGACAAAAGCCCCTTATTTCCTCTAGTGAAAGAGCAGGACACAGCTGAGAAACTCACGATCTAATAGCTGGTGTTGCAGAATTTAGTTAATGCTTCACTAAGCACGATTGTCATGCCAAGGCAGGTATGGGTACAGCTGCGTGTATGTGCTGAGGTGTTTTTTTTTTCTCTCTGCAGGCCCCCTATGAACCCTCAACACTTGCAGAGGTCGCTCACCACTCATAGTACAATATAAGCTAGAATGCGAGGAAACACAATAGTGACATTTTTCTCTCTATCAGGACAGCAGGTTTCTGCTATAGGAACTGTTTTTATTTATTTTTCTCAAAGTCAGGCCAATATGTAGGGTTAAATCCCAGTGCAATTGGGAACATACAGAGTCTGATAATGGAGAAAAGAAATTACACGCTGAAAAAGCTGTAAGACTAGTTGGCATGTTCTTACAGGAGCTGTAGTGATAGCTCTGGAATTTGATTTTGAGGGCACTTGATCAGGGGTCTTGAATATAAAACTGGACAAGTAAGAATTCATTGATTTGGGGGACAGATTTCTGGGATGTAGGATTTAATAACCTGGCAGAAACTCCAGAGAATTGGGTGATATGCTAGTAGGATGGCTCTTAAAAGCCTGGAGAAAGCATGGGTCATGCTGAGAGAAACAGAAAGCCTGAGCTTTCCTGGCATACAGAAGAGGAATGAATAAAATAATTAAAGAAAGTGGCCATGCTGGTTTCAATTTATTGAGACCAGAAAACCCACCACAGATTGTTTCACGGGAAGGCCCACCAAAACACACCATTCACCAAAGCCATGAAGAATGTGCTCATGAGAGGGAGCCAGCATCACTAAGTTCTCTTTTGTGGCTTTCCTCTTCAGGCTGGGCTGGCAGTAGGTGATTACAGAATTAGCTTGTTAATTACCATGGGGATCTGGCTCCAAAGCAACAAAGGTCAGATGACTGAACTTAATTGACTGAAGCTAGGGACCATATTATCATAGGAAATAGAAAAGTCAGAGGGAGAGCCAAGGGAGATTGACCTGCCAGGAGATGTGGAGATGGTTAATAGAACATGTTTTCCCCAGGTACATGCCATTAGGCAGCCACTGAGGGTGCCATTTAACATCAATAGCCAGAAGAAGGCAAGAATGAGGAAGCAGGAGTCTGAGGGCAATTACTCTAGTAAAAGCTGCGATCCCTTGTTCAGGTGCAGGTCCCAAGCCAATATGAATATCTAGAAACTACTGACTGAAGAGGTAGCAGGGGCCCTAAGTGGAAGGACTTTACAACACCATGGAGAATATATTCTCTATTGATTCCATCAGTGTTCAACCAAAGGGGCCTATAGAATTTTACTCAGGTGCCTGTGCACTGGGGGAAGTGGAATATCCAGGCATTTCAAGGACTGTTGGACAAAGCATCAAGCTGACGCTGATACTCACGGATATAAAATCTGATCATGCTTTGCCTGATAGAGTTGGGTAAACAGAGACGAGGTAATAAATGGAGTTCTAGTGAAAGTCAGTCTCTTAGTGGTCCACTGGGTCTGTGAACGCACCCCGCGTTCATTGTCAGGTCCCAAGTGTAGAATCGGATGGACGTGCTTGCTACTTGACATAACTCCCACATTGGGTCTTTGGCCTGTGACTAAAAGCTAACAAATTGGAGAAGGCCAAGTGGAAGCCTCTGAAACTACTCCCTACCAAGGATAGGAAATCAAAAGCAGTACCAAATCCCAATGGGCATGGTGGATATTAGTGCCACCATTAAGGACCTAAAGAATAAAAGAGTGATAATCTTTATCATATCATTCCCCAATTTCCTTTGCCAGTCAGACTCCTGCAGAAAATGAGCAGATGCTGGAGAATGACAGGGGACTTTCAGAAGCTCATTCAACCCTCTTGTGCTGGATGGAGTATCACTGCTGGTGCAGCTTAATAGGGTCTCGGAAACATGCATTGCTGCTATTGATTTGGCAGATGTATTCTTCTCTATTCTAATCAGAAAAGAAGATGAGAAACAGTTTCTATTCACATGGAATGAACAACAATATTCATTAACCGTTTGTTCTCAGGGCTGTGTTCATACTCCTGCCTTCTACGATAATATGTCCAAAGAGATCTGGATTATCTGGACATCCCACAGAAAATCACATCCGTGAAATACAGGAAAGACTGCATGCAGATGGGGCAGGATGAGCAAGAGGTGGTTGGTTGGTCGACTAGAGGGGCTGATTTGACACATGTGCTCCTGAGGGCAGTTGATAAACTCACAGCGAAGTTTTTAAGAATCCGGCAATCAGGGGTGTGTTGGGAAGTCCCCTTCAAGGCACACTTTAAATTTCTGAATCTCACATCCATGTCTTCAAAGAATGAAGCCCTTCTTTGGCTTTAGAAAGCAACACAGTATACACCTAAAAATTGTGATGAGACCCATATACCAGGTAACACAAAAGGCTCCTGCTCTGAGTAAGAAGCAGACTGAAAAGGGTCTGAAGCAGATCCATGCTGCCATGCAAACAGCCCTGTCACTGCGGCCTCGCCATCTGGTAATTCATTGCTGTTGGAGGCGCCAGTGGTGGGGAAACACGTGATGTGGAGTTTGTGGCAGTCTCCAATGAAACAATTTCAACCTGGTCCCCTGAAGTTTAGGACTAAGGACATGCCATTTGTTGCAGAATTATGTGACTTTTGAGAAACAGCTCTGGGCCCTGGTAGAAATGGAACACTGGATCATGGGGTACTAAATGACTGTGTATCGGAATGCCCATCAGAAAGCCCATTTTGAGCTGGCCTTGCTTTGACATAAAGACAGTCCATGATAAGTTGGAAATGGCACATTTACTGTTGTAGTCACACAGGTCTAGGGGGGCACAAGAAAATTGTACAAAGACCACAGACCCTCAGATGACCTATCACCGTAGCATGTCTACCTCTCCCACAGCTATATGGAGAGGGGGTCCCAAGTAATCAGCTGAAGGAGGAGGGAAAGTCCCCCCTTGGTTTAAAAATGCATTGGTTTGTGCTGTGAGTATAAGCTAAAAATGGGTGATGGCTGCATTAGGGTAATAATCAGTGATGGTTTTGAAAAAGGGTAAAGCCAGGCAAATTTTCTCAATAAGCGAAGCTGCAAATGGTTCTTCTGGTCCTCCCATTTTGGAAGGAAGGTGGCTGGGTGTGGGAATATGCATGGGTTCCTGCACGGGAATCAATGGCCCAGTTAGCTATTCAGGGACCTGAAAAAAAAAGAACTGAAAGATTCATAAAAAGGAGGTGGGGTAATGTGGATAAATATATGGGAATAGACACACTGTAAAAAATTTTATTTACACATAATGCTCATGAAAAAGCATTCGCAATGGAGGAGGCGCTGAAGAACTAAGTAGACAACATGGCTTGACCAGCTGAGATCAACTAGTCCTTGTCAACAGCCTTCTCTCTTCTTCCTTAAAGAAATGGCATTTATGATGAGTGAGTTTCAGAGAAAGACCAGTCTGCCTGAAGAAAACATAATGTAACTCTTCTGGTCAAGATCAAGAAATAAGTTTTGCATTATCAAATGATATTGTGGGGTGAGGCAGTGGGAGAGAGAGATGTTCCTAGCTGATTGAAAATGAACATCTAATTTAGGAATAAAATCGTGGCAGGCCCATTCGGCTAATGAGCCTAAAGATACACATTACTTTATCAGTAATAAACTGATAGGTTAGCCCCATCTGTCTGACTCCTGTGCTCATCTCGCCTTTGCTTTCTAATGTGGGTGTTTTTGTTAGCCTCTCAAATCCAAATAACTCACAAAATAGAGAGTAAAGGTTATTTAAGGGTGCTCTATATGTTTTTCATAAAGATTATTATATGAGAAAAATTAGCCGGTAGTTCATTTTGTTTCTCTCATTATCTTGTAGGTGATTGAGTGGATCTTTCCTTTCCTGTCTCTATTTAAAATTTTATTTTTAATAAGATGGAGATTTAAATTATGCAAAAAATCCTACTTGATGTCTACATTTATTAAGTTTTAAATGCCAGAACATTGGGCTCTTTAGAGCAATGAAAGTCTAGGGTAGGCACTTTGTTAGCAGTAAATCTAGAGAAGCTCCCACATTCTCCAGAACAGACAGAGTCACCTCTTTTATGCCAGATAGGACTGCAGTGGAGTGGGGAAGCTGCTTTCCCAGCCACTGTGCCTTTTTATTTGACACTCCGTCGTCTATTGCCTTTAAGGGCCTTTTGCGTTCGCAGTCAGCAACTGTATGTTGTATACACACATTTATTCATATAACAAGTGGAAGATATTTTAGAAATCACTGAGTTTCAAACCGGTTTTTCTTAAAATTAGTCAAATACTTTTTTTTTTTTTCTCACCAGGAAGCCCATGAGTAAAGCAAAGGAAAGAGAAGCTATATTCTGTGGATACCACAAGTACACACTGTTTTCCCTGAAACAGCCCCATAAAATGCAGAATTCAGGAGTTAGGGGACATTGATAGAACATTCCTTCCCACTCTAAAGGTTAAGAAATTTAGAAGTGTTGTGTTTCTACCACAGTGTTGAGTGGCAAACAAAACTGTTAAATAGATTAAATGTAACTATTGTTTAATACAATTCTCTTAAGTTTATAATGGCATATATCATCTTTGAAAATGGCATAAAGAACATAAACTTTAGAGTCTAACAGATCAGGTTGTAAGTTTGTTAACTCCCCCTTAATTTCTCCATTTGTAAATAAGAGTATTGACCTCATCATAATGCTTGTTCTGATAATTAAATTAGAAAAAATGTAATATCATCAGTCGCAGGACCTGGTCATATTAAAAATTTAAAAACAGTTAGTTTAAACTGTTGGTTAGTTTTAATTTTGCCTCAAATAATGTCATTGTAAATCTGAATTGGAGCATAGAAAATTCTAAGTGTTCAATGTTGATAAAGGGCCTGGATACCCAGATACTCACTTTCTTGTTTGTCAGGTTTTTTATTAGTAGAATGATAATAGCATGACATTAAATGCATTATGACATGCTCTATTAATAAAAAAGTTGGTGACTTGTTAATCATTTGTCTAGACAGCAAAATGTTGATTTTGTCTATTTCATAGATAGTCTTAAAATGGAAACTGTAGAAAGAATGAAACTGTGGCCTTGAAAAAAAGAGTGAATCGTGTTGATACACACACTTGAATAGTGTTCGTGGGTATCAATTTCATTTTAAAAGTATATAGAGAGACTCTTTCCCTTCTTTGCAAAAGAAAAACAAAACAAAACAAGAAAATATAAAACAAACAACACTCTGAAGTACCTGATTCAATCCTGAAATTTTTGGAAAGGCTTTCTAAGACCATTAACACTTCCTGCACAACTTGTCGGCACTCCACAAACACCGAGATTGTTTTATTTACATTTGACACCTTTTTTTAATTTATAAAAGGAGCCAATTTATCTACATCTAAAATTCAACATGAGCCAACACAAGGAATTTATTTAGCTTTGTTATCCCTAAGTGATTTCCAACACTTACTAAGAAATATGTAGATATCTAAATACAATTAACACATAGTACATTACCTCTTAACCTTGAAAACCATCATGGTTTGCTGGCATAGTGTGCAGATACCTCCTACTAAGGTAGAAAAAAGTGATTTCAAAATTGCTATTTTGTGTAGAAAATTTAAAAAGTTAGAAGCAAATATTTTCTTTAAAGGATGTGAACATAATATTTCAATTATCAAGTTACAATGTTTGCTATTTTTAATATTACTGTTTCATACTGTCTTTTCTTCTCTCTCTTTTCTTGTCTTCTTGTATTAATTCATTGGGACTACCATAACAAAATACTACCGACTGGATGGTTTAAACAACAGAAGTTAATTTTCCTATAGTTCTGAAGGCTGAAAATCCAAGATCAAGGCAGTTTCGTTAGTTGTCCTGAAGTCTCTTTTCTTGGCTTGCAGATAGCCACTTTCTTTCTCTAGGCTCACATGGTCTTTCTTCAGTGCATGTGTATCTGTGATGACTCTTTCTCTTCTTATAAGAATCTCAGTCATTAGGGTCCCACCCTATTGACCTCATTTTAACTTATCACCTCTTTGAAGGCCTATATGCAAATACAGTCTCATGGATCAGAGCCTACCCTTTCAGTCTTAGTGAAGTTGCAATTTATTGCTGACTAAGAATTGATGAGCTATTGGAAAAGGGAGTTGTAATAAAGACTTGGAAAACTCGTTTATTCTTTTAATAACTGTATTCTTTTGAAAAATGGGTACGTTAAAATGAATATGGCCTGAGATGGCACTAGGAGAGCTAATGGATTAGCTATGTGAAACGGTGCCTGTTCCTCTCTAGCTATGGGACATTGTGTAGATTACCGTATTTCTTTGTCCAAAGTTTTCTTACTCATAGAATGATCATTTCATCTCTATGGTGCTTTCCAGTTCCAACATTTTACATTTTAAATGTTTATGAAATTTTACCTCTAAGCTCTTCTTACAGACATATCAACATTATTCTCTTAATAACCTTGTGGATTATTACATTTTTAAGAGGCTGGAGAGTGGTACAGCAAAGCGAATTGACTCATTCAAGGCTACACAATCTTCAAAATGGCTAAGACCAAAATCTATTCTGTGTATTCACTCTGCTATTTTTTCAATAGATAATGATGCACCCTACATTGAGTGTATAAACTATAACATATTGTTCTCAAAATATTATCTGTGTTCCAGAAATATGTCTTAGAAATAGAAGAGTCTTTTCAAATCTACCAGTGCATATTAAAAACATCAGCCCTGTCAAGGTAATAGAAGAACAATGCAGCACATAGTGGAAAAAAGCAAAGATGTGAATAACTCTTTAACATCTATAAGCCAAGGCCAACCTATAGGCAATCAAACTTTTTTAGTTACATTAAGGGTCTGGACTTGTCTGGAGGCTTCTCTGATTCCTTGCAGCCCTTGGCATGAACTACTGAGGATTCCTTATAAATTATGACAATGGTCTTTAAGAGCTGTATCAGGAAGGTCGAAGAGGCATGGAGAAAACTTTGCTCTCTAACTTTCACTCAAATCTGCAGAGCTCAGAACCCTTCCTAACCTTTGGGACCAGCATAAATCCTAGCATTGGGGCTCCCCAAGGCAACTGAATTTAGCCTGCTGACATACTGTATTCATTTCCTATTACTATTGTGGCTGAAAAATAATTTGTTCTCATACAGTTATAGAAGTCGGAAGTTTTAAAATCAAAGTTCCTTCTGGAGGCTCTTAGGGGGAATCTATTTCTTTGCCTTTTTCAACTTCTAGAGACTGCTTGCATTTCTTGGTTCTTGCCTTCTTCCTCTGTCTTCAAAGCCAGCAAGGTACATTTCAAATCTCTGTTTTTTTCTGATTCTTACCCTTCTGCTACTCTCTTATGAGGGCCCTTGTGGTTATATTGGGCCCACCTGGACAATTCAAGATAATCTTCCGCATCTCAAGGTCCTTAACTTGGTCACATTTTTGAAATCCCTTTTCCCATGGAAGGTAACATATTCAGAGATTAGAATGTAGGCTTATTTGGGGGCTATTATTCTGCCTTTCACACATGCTAAACTGAATAGGTCCATCTGGATCTTCTTTACTCTCAGAAATGGTGTTTGGTGAACTTTTATTAGACTTTCCACTGGATGAAAGCAGATTCCTGGTTGTCTAATGTTCACATATTTTTTAACCTAGAAGCCAATTCAACGCAAAACACATCAAGCCTACTGTGGTTCTGCCACAGGTCATACACTGGCTGTTCCTTCTGCCTGGGACATTATTTCCTCAGTCACATGCTAATCTGCTTACCTTCTTCAAGCCTTTGTTTAAATGTGATTTTCTCAATGCAGTTTTCTCCTATCAACTGAAAATTGCAACTGCCTCCCTTCTCATATGTGTAATCCACATTACCCTGTTTTAGTTTAGATTTTTTCACAGCATTGCAACTTTCATATAATTATATAATTTACTTTGTTCAAATTTTAATTGTTCAAATTTGAATTGGTTAACAGTTCCCATTTTAATTGCTTCCTAATTTTAGCATGTTAACTATTTTGCTTTTTTTGTATTTTTAATTTTTTAAAATATGTTTTTATTGACTTCAGAGAGAGGAAGAGAGAGGGAGAGAAAGAGAGAAACATCAATGATGAGAGAGCCATTGATCAGCTGCCTCCTGCACTCTCCCTATTGGATACCAAGACTGAAACCCTGGCATTTGCCCTGACCAGGAATTGAACCCTGACCTTCTGGTTCATGTGTCAATGCTGAATCACTGAGTCATGCTGGCCAGACTCCTTGTATTTTTGACCTCTAGGTCAATATTTGGCACTCTTAAGGAATCAGGCTGAGACTGGTCTCTCCAATTATTCAAACCTTGGCTATATTCAGAAGGAAAATTTACTCAAGCTCTGGCCTTAGGACACAAGACTGGCACCAGTTTACTTGGCAGATGCCTCAACTGGACTCATACAGCCTGAGATCAGAATTAATCAGATATTTTTATAGCAAATGCTTCTCTAAAGTACTCTCATACTGGTTCCATGAAACCGTAGGAGTACAAAAGGAAAGGATTTGTTGCCCAAAAGTAATAAAATCTGGCTTTATAAATATTATAAAATATATAACTCTTTTTCTCTTCATTATTTCCTGAGCATCCTAGCTTTGTTTCTTTCCTTGGATAAAAAGTGAAAATGTTCTTCATACCTCCAAAGTGATTCATTTCCTCTGAGGCAATTCTGCAGAATAGTGGAATCTCATGGGTTTGCCAGCATTGCTTTGAGGCCAGTGCTACATTTATATGAAAAAAAGCATGAGAAGGAACAGTTTTAGAGGTGATATTGCAATGCTAATTTTTTTGAAACATCTAGTAACAAATATTGATGTTTGCCCAATTTGATGACTAGTAATTGGTTGCATCTTTTAGACCAGACAATCTTTGCTACATGTAATGTGCTTTCAAAATGTGACCAATATAAATGCATAGTTCTCTTGACATCTACCATACCATAAGACAGTTAGGATATTATAAAGAGTCACTAAAATGTTAATAACCAAGGAGATGAAATATTTAATTTGCATGTCATGTGAATCCTCAGGAAGTAAAACTCCTTGTGTTACCCAAGCACTGTTATAAACCCTTTTATTAAGTCTCCCTTTGCTGGCTTCACCACTCTGCATGCTGAGCTCACTACTTGCATGTCATATTCTGCTGAAGAGAACTGGATGACAAGGCTTGATCTGTGTCTGCAGTAGCACAGCAGGTGAGTTTTACTTGGATGAGCCAGAAACCATTCTCAGCCAAAGAGATGTCTTATTAGCAAGCATGAAAGGAGGAAACACATTCAACTAATATGCAGTTTACAGGAAATGTTTTGCAAGAGCACCAGAAGCCCTCTATATTTACTTATCAATTCATTTATATGGAAAATCATTTTGCACCTTAAAAATGCTTTTGGAAAAAGACAGCTAGAGCTCTCTAGACAGTTTATATCATCAAAGAACCTCGTTTTCAATTAAATAAAAATGTATGTGAAGGTGTGATATTTATATTTTAAGCCTTTATTATCTACATAGTGGATATGTTAACAATGTCTAATGCCAAATTTGAGACCAAGATGTTGTCCTAAGATTTTCCATGTTTCTTTCACTCATGTCATCAAATTTGTGATAACTCCAATGTTTTCAACACCAACTGTAAAACCAGATTAAGCTTAAAGAAAAATAGAAATGTTTATGACTGCAGAGAGTGACAAAAGTGTTGACTGGAATGGAACTCATCATATTCTCTCAAATGTAATTCTCTTCCTAACATCCTTCTTTCTTTCACTCAGGTTTTCCGGGATGCCAGATACAGGCCTTTACTGCTTCTCTAATCTTTCTCCTGCTTTACTATGTACATTCCCTATATATATAATCTATAATCATCTATAATCTATAATCTATAATAAATATATAATCTATAACATATATTATAATATATAATCTATATATAATCTATAATATATATAATCTATATTTATATATTATATATGTTGTATAATATAATACTATATATTATAGATTATAAATATAATTATAGATTATAGATTATATATAACATATATGTAACATATAATGTATAATATATAACATATAACTTGTACAACATATAGTGTATAACATATAAATATATAACATATAATATGTGACATATATTATACATATAGATATTATAATGTTTCTTACCTAGTCATACCTTACTACTTTTCAAACTTTTTTTCTACCTCTTAATTCCCATTCATAGATTTTTCAGACTGAATTGAAAGTAAACAGAAGGGCCTGATTTTGGCCCCCTAACTAGTTTCTTGAACTGCAGTTACAGTCATTCCCTTGCTCTTCCCCCAACCTCCTCTTGTTTCCCTATATACCATTTTCCTTACTTGGTATCTTAGAAATGCCATGCATTATTAATTATTCCCTTTTGTGGAAAATACTACGTATTTTTGGATTTGATAACCTCATCATTTTTCACCTACTTTCCTTCTACTCTTTGTCAGCTTCTTTTGCTGACTCATCATTGTCTATTGGACTTCAAATGCTGTATTCTTCAAAGACTGACCCTTGACTCTTCTCTGCAGAACCAATACACTCAACCTAGCAACATTGTCCATGCCCATGACTCGAATTATGACAGCTACATGGACTTTCTCAAATTTATTTCTATTGTTAGTCCTTTCCTCTTATCCCCATAACCATGCATACAGTTGCTACTCAGAACTGCTGCTTAATTCAAATATACCTCAAAATTAGCATGTCTGAATGTAGATTATCTCCCACACCTAACCTGGTCCTCCTTTATAATTTCTTATAGTAAATAATATCACCAGCATCTAAATAATCAAATCAAAACTCTGATTCTCATGCTTGCTTTCAATCACCCTCTTTCTTTCTGTATCCAATCTTCTTCTATCTCTAAAATATCTTTTCAATAGTTCCAATTCTCTCTTGCTCCCTATAACTTCTGTAGTCTAAGCCACAATCATCCCTTGCTAGAATTACTGAAATGGCCTCCAAATTGGTTTCTCAATGTCTATTTTTTTTCATAATTTACCACTTTCCACAGAGCAATTATTTTTTTAAGAAAAAGGTATATGAATATATGCATAACCCCTGGACACAAACAATAGTGTGGTGAAGACCTGGGGTGGGGGCTTCAGGGTAGAAGGGCTCAATGGGGAAAAAAGGGGGACATCTGTAATACTTCCAACAATATAGATAATTTTTTTTAAAAAAAGAAAATGTTCCAAGTCATTTCTTGCATGAAATCTTTCATTAGTTTTTCATCATCCTGCAAAAAAGACCAGTACCCTTAAGATGGCCTTCTGAGGCTGTGCATTATACATTGTCACCCTTGACTATTTTCTACTCACACCATACCTACTTGTTCTTTGTACACCATCTACCTGGAACCTCATTTAGTCCTCAAACATTCTGTGCTCTTTCCTATAATAACTCTCGTCTATTCTCTTTCATTTACCTGGAACACCATCTTACATTTTCTTTATTTTATGTATTCTCATGCATTCCTGAGTTCTTACTTACTTCATCAAGAGAGTCTTCCCCATATCACATTAGCCCTCCCTGTACCACATTTGCATAAGCTCTAATACCATTCTGTTTCTCTCTTCAGCACTATTCCAATGAATAACTGCATATTTATTTGTATTTATGAATTTGTATTCATAAATAAAAAATGTACAAATGTACAATCATTTATATAAAATATACACACTATTATATGTAAATATAACATTTATATATGTTATAATACATGTAATATATATATATATATATATTTGATGAGGGAAGGATCTTATTCAATGACATATTATTAGTGGCTATAAGAAAGGGTGTATGATATATGGAAGTGTTTCAACAAATTTGTTGAATAAATAAAGGCCAAATAAATCCACTGTGGTCACATTGTTAAAAAGAAGAAGAAAAAAAAAAAACTAAGCTAAATGGCCTTCGTATTGCTTGCTTTTAAACTTCCTTATGTGGCATTCAACACTACATAAGCCTGGCTGTCTTGTGTTTTACAAGGCCTGACCCTAATAAGTACTGTGGATATGAATGTGTTCCTAAAGCAGAGCCTGGAAGATGCTATGGGAAAAATTGCACATTCATAATTGGTCCCAAAGATGTATTAACTAAAGTCCTGTAAGAGAAAGTAATTCAGAATTGTGAAAATGAATGATATGATACAGAGCAGAACACATTTAGATGCTTTAGCACCATTTGGGTATGAGCTCTGTAAGTGAAAATCTAACTTAGTAAGTCTGAAACAAATGACTGTGAGAAGTAATGATGTGCAATGATTATGTGGGGGAGTACATTAGATTATGATGATTATGGAAGAGATGATATAGTAGCATGTAGAAATTGAATTGAACAAATACAAGCAGTTGAAGCAAGAGGAGTTTGTAAGAGATCAATGTTTTCAGAAAAATAAAGGTTTACTAGAGCCACTATGCTGTACTATATTTTAGTCACATCCCACCTCTTACTCAAT
The DNA here is from genome assembly GCF_054644295.1 of Miniopterus natalensis. NCBI lineage: Eukaryota > Metazoa > Chordata > Mammalia > Chiroptera > Miniopteridae > Miniopterus > Miniopterus natalensis. Next base: position 35,394,613 of record NC_142086.1, on the reverse strand, counting down.
GATTTTGAAACAGCCCATAAAATATAACATATATACAGAAAAGTTAATGAAATCAGAATCTTGAACCAGAGGAGAAAGCAAGTAGATGGAAGGTTAATCATTCAGAATTCTCAGCTGCAACAGAGAGACACAGACCCTAACTGATTTAAACAGAATGAGCTCAAAGGACTGGTGGAAATCATGTGGTCCAATCCTCTCAAATTTTAACTGACAAAATTAAGGATGGGTTAAGCTACTTCCCTGAGAGCTCATGGTTCAATTGCATTAATGTCATAGGTTATGATTTCTCTATCTTATTTCTTTTAATATGTTTTATTTTACTCCTTGAAAAGTTTCTGGTGGATCTTGGGTGTAAGCACTTAAATGAATTTACTTTCACTTTTTTACTATTATTCTTAATTATAAGAATATATGATGGATAAATGAAAAGAGATTGGGAAAAAATGCATTACATTTCAGAGTAAAATGTATAAATATAAATTAATCATATATTTTGAAGTAAAATGATGTTAAAGGTCATTTCTCTAACTTTTAAAAGTTTATGAGACATTCGGGGAGATCAAAGATCACAGCAGAATAGGTGGAAGCTACTTTCATCTCCTCAGAACCAAACTGGAATTACAACTAAAATATAGAGCAATCCATCTGAATAACCAAGCTGAAGAGAAGTCTTATACCAATGATTTATAGAAGAAGCCATACCAAGACTGGTAGGAAGGGCAGACAGGCGAATAGGGATGGCCCTACTCCCATGGGCATCAGCTTAGGTTTTGGAGAGATATCTCAGCTGCAATGGTTCCTCCTGAGAATCATGGGACCCCAACCCCAAGCTGGGCTCCCCAGCTTAAGCACCAGAGCCAAAAAGAGGCACCCATATAACATCTGGCTGTGAAAATAGGCAGGGGAAAAATAGTCTCTGTCTGCAAGGGAGAGACTCCAGGAAGAGAAGGGACTATGCTAGAGGCACAGGTGCCCTCTAAATGACCAATGCACAAAATCCCTTTTGCAGCCACTAACCCTGGGCTCCAGCAGGGGGAGGGTAGAATGAACTAGAATGGCTTGAGGAAAGACTAGTGTATTTGGCTTCAGGGAGAGAGCTGAAGGGACAGCTGCCAGGATCCCTGTGCTAAGTTAATCTCCCATCCCACAGACACCATCTTTCTTGAATGGAGGACTCCTCTCTGTGTAGCATCAACCTCAGGGAAAGCAATATCCCCACTCCCTGTACTCCCTTTCACTCTACACTGCAAAGCTTGTGCCCTGCTGAGGAGTCAGTTGTCTGGGCTGTGGTGTAGAGGTCTGGGCAGACTCAGGGGGTGTCACTGAGTGAGTTGTGTGGCTTTGGGGTGGGGGCCATTATTCCCACTTTTCCTGTGAATCTGACTGGCACCTCCCCCTTACACGAGATCCATATGCCACACTCTCAGGATTCAGGGTGGCCCTACCATCCTGACTCCTGAAGGCACATCACTGCTGAGGTCTGGGAAGAATTCAGGACAGGCTGACTTGTTTTGCACTGTTTAAGCAGTCACCCCACTGCCATTCCCCCAATCCTGACCAGCACCTGCACCTTATGAGACATACACTAGACCCATCCTCCTGATTCCCAGTGGCCCCATCCTGCTGAGATGGGACTCCTGGAAGAATCTGTGACAGACTGAATTATGTGGCTCTAGGACAGGGAACATTTTGCCCATGCATGCTCTACTGGTGCAGAGCCCTCACTTTATACAGCCAATTCTTGGTCTGTTTGGACCTGATAAGCTGTGCTGGCTTCATCCTGATAACTCCTGAAGAACCTGCTCCACAGTGAAGGTGTGTAAGCACTCAATAGGTGGCAGCTAAACTTGGTAAACCCTGGGGTATTTGGTGAATGGACTCAGACCCAACACTAGCAACAAGTTTGAACCTATATCAGTCTGGTGAACAACATTCACCCCTACCTGGTAATTCACTGAGAACCTAGGGCATGTAACTTGAGTGCTATCAGAGGCTCTTTCAAGAACCTATTTAAAGAAATAATGACTGAAAAAATTCCCTAACCTGGTCAAGGAAAAATACACACAAATTTAGAAAGTAAGAGAGTCCCAAAGAAGATGAACCCAAAGAGGCCCACACCAAAACACATCAAAATTAAAATGGCAAAGGTTAAAGACAAAGAGAGAATCTTAAAAGCAGCAAGAAAAGACAGTTACCTATAAGAAAGCTCCCATAAGACTGACAGCTGATTTATCAACAGAAACACTTCAGGCCAGAAGGGATTGGCATAAAATATACAAAGTGATGAATAGTAAGGACCTACAACCAAGACTACTTTACACAGCAAGGCCATCATTTAAAATTGAAGAAGAAATAAAGAGCTTCCCAGACAAGAAAAGGCTAAAGGAGTTTGTTACCACCAAAGCAGCATTACAAAAAATAATAGAGTCTACTTTATGAAGAAGAAAAAACAAAACAGATAAACATAGTTAAAAGAATAAAATGCCAAAAAATATGTACCTGTCAATACTCACTTTAAACGTTAGTGGCTTAAATGCTCCAATCAAACGACATAGGGTAGTTGAGTCAATAAGAAAACAGGACCCATATATATGCCACCTGCAAGACACACCTCAGGAAGAAATAAACAAATGGACTAAAAGTAGAGATGAAAAAAGATATTTCATGCAAATAAAATTTTTAAAATTCTGAGGTAGCAATACTTATATTTAACAAAATAGATTTAAAATAAAGGCTATAGTAAGAGACCAAGGACACTACATAATGATAAAGAGAGAAATCCATCAAGAGAATATAACCCTTGTAAACATTTATGCACTCTACATAGGTGTGCCTAAATATATAAAGCAAATGCTGATGGACATAAAGGGAGAGGTAATCAGTAATACAGTTATAGTAGTGGATATTAGCAACCCACTGACATCAATGGATAAATCTTCCAGTCAAAAATCAACAAGGGAGCAGTGGCTCTAAATGAAACACTAGATCGCTGGATTTAATTGATATCTTCAGAGAATTTTCCCTAAAGTAGCAGGATAAACATTCTTTTCAAGCTGCACATGGAACATTCTCTAGGATAGACCACATGTTAGTACACAAAACAAATCTCAATAAATTTAAGAAGATTGAAATCATATTAAGCATCTCCTCCTGACCATAATAGTGTGAAACTAGAAATAAGTCATAAGAAAAAATCTGAAAAACACACAAAGACATAGAGAATAAATAACGTTACTAAACATTGAATGGGTTAACAATGAGGTCAAGAAAGAAATCAAAATATACCTTGAAACAAATGAAAATGAGAACCCAGCAACCCAAAATATATGGGACACAATGAAGCAGGCCTAAGAGAAAAATTCATACCAATATAGGCCTACCTCAGAAAACAAGAATAATCACAAATAAACAATCTAACTTTACACTTATAATAACTAGAAAAAGAAAAACAAAGCCCAAAGGGAGTGGAAGAAAGGAAATAATAAAGATCAGAGTAGAAATAAACAAAATAGAGACTCAGGAAACAATGCAAAACACCAGTGAAATCAAGAGCTGATTCCTTGAAAAGACAAACAAGATTGACAAATAAATAAAATCAGAAATGAAAGAGGAGAAATAACATCTAACACCAAAGAAATACAAATGATTGTAAGAAAATATTACAAACAAATATATGCCAACAAATTGGAAAATCCTGATGAAATGAATAAATTCATAGGACCTGAATAGACACTTCTCCAAAGAGGACATACAGATGGCCAATAGACATATGAAAAGATGCTCAACATCACTAATCATCAGAGAGATGCAAATTAAAACCACAATGAGATATCATCTCATACCTATCAGAATGGCTACCATCAATAAATTAACAAATGACATGTGTTAGCGAGGGTGTGGAGAAAGGGGAACCTTCTGTTGGTGGGAATGCAGATTTGTGCAGCCACTGTGGAGCAATATGGAGTTACCTTTAAAAATTAAAATGGGACTGTCTTATGACTGAGCAGTTTCACTTCTGGAAATATACCCAAAGAAACTGCAAACATTAATTCAAAAGAATATATGCACCCTATGTTCATTGCAGTGCTATTTACAATAGCTAAGATCTGGAAGCAATCCAAGTGCCCATCAATAGATGGGTGGATAAAAAGTTGTGGTACATTTACACAGCGGAATACTACTCTGTTGTAAAAGGGGGGGGGGGGGGGGATTATCCTTTGCAACAGCATGGATGGACCTGGAGAACATTATGCTAAGTGAAATAAGCCAGTCAGAGAAAGACAAGTGCCATCAGAGGGGAGGGAGTTGGGAAGCTGAGGGGAAAATGTGAAGGGATTAAGCCAAACAAACAAAAAACCCTCATAGACACAGACAACAGTGTGGTGATTACCAGAGGAAAATGGGGCTGGGGGAGGTAGAAGAGAGTACACAGGGAATAAAATGTGATGGAAGAAGACTTAGCTTGGGGTGGTGAACACACAATACAATATACAGATGATGTATTATAGAATTGTACACCCAAAACCTAAATTATTTTATTAACTATTATCACCCCAGTAAATTGAGTAAATTTTTAAAAAAAGTTTATAAGGGGATAAAAATATTCTACTGGTATTTACCTGATGTTATCTGCTTTTATTTGTACAGCTTTGTCATTTGTGAGTAATACTGACAACATAACTCCTGCCAATAAAACTTTGATATTGTAGAAATGTATTTATATGTCAGATATTTAAATCAGTGTTGACAGAGGGATACCTTCATTACTATAAAAAATATTTTGTTTTGATTTTTCACGAAAAATGTTTTATTAAATATTCCCATGTTTCTATGTTTAATATAATGAATTGTCTTGGTTGTGAATTTGAGTCAGTAACATTATCATTTTTTCAGTTAGTTTATGAAACAAACATTATCCAAATAAAAAGTCTCTTTCACACAGGGCCCTTTTTCTTTTTTTAAATCTATTTTTACTGATTTCAGAGAAAGAAAGGGAGAGGGAGAGAGAGAGAAAGAAACATCAGTGATAGAGTCATTGATCAGCTGCACGGCCCTTACTGGGGATCAAGCCTACAACCTGGGCATGTGCCCTGACAGGGAATCAAACCGCCATCTCCTGGATCCTAGGTCGATGCTCAGCCACTGAGCCATGCCAGCCAGGCACAGGACCCTTTCTTGACTCCCAACCACAGTCAATTATAATTTAAAGAATTCAACATTAAGAGATTTGGTACTTGTATGAAATATTTAGTTATCAGGATAAATGGAGAAGTTCAAAAACAGATGTACACATTTCTACTTTTCTTTAGACATATCAAATCTTTTAGTAAATTAGATTTTAGATCAATCAATTAAGTAAATAAACTTTTAAATAATTTTTGACAAGGTAAATGGTATACTTTAAGAGTAAACCTAGCAATTCTAATCGCATAGAGGCAATCACTAAAGCTATCTTTGGTTACTATTTATATAAAATGCTAATTGTTTTTACATGTATTATCTAATTTTTACAACAAAACTATGAGGACTAATTATTATTCTCTTTTTTCAGTGAAGAATCTGAAACTTACACTCAAACTAAACTCAAACAGCTAGTATATAGAAGCTCTAACAGAGTAACTCCAAAATGTATGGCTTGGGAATTCATATAATCACAAAATCGCTTTCCCTTTCAATGCTTTATTATGCCTTTAATTTCAGCAGTTTTAAGGCTTGGTAGTCAGATAGTTGTCAAATATAATTTTTATGAATGTTATAAGGTTGATAATTTTTTATCCCTAATTAAACTAGTGAGACTAAGGAAGCAGGAGTGACCTCTTTAAAAGCACTCAGAAGAACCTTTGCAATGTTAGGGATTGATTAAACATGACATCTAGGTTATACATCTTTTTACAATGACACAAAGGATAGTGTAGGATTCTACGTACAAATCTCAATTTCTCTGGACTTCCAAAGTACCTGCAATTATTCTATATTATTTATTTGTAGTTGATTTTCTTCAAAAGTGGTTTCACACTATTAAAAATTCCAAAGCTATTTATTATGCAACACATGAGCCTGTAATTTTGCTCTATGCTATTAAGATTGCTTTTCAAATTGATAGGTAGTATAATTTAACACTGTAGCGAGTGCTTTTGGTCTGAATGTTTGTGTCATCCCAAAATTCATATATTGAAATCCTAATGCCCAATGTGATGGTATCAGGAGGTGGGCCTTTGGAAGGTGATATTTGCGCTCTTATAAAAGAGGTCTGAGAGAGCTACCTTACTCCCTCCATCATGTGAGGACATAGGAGAAGTTGACAGCCTGCAACGCGGGAGAGGGCCCTCACTTGACCATGCTGGCACCCTGATCTTGGACTTCTAGGTTCCAGAACAGAAACGAATTTCTGTTATTTATAAGCTACCACATTTGTGGTATTTTGTTATAACACCCTGAACAGAGTATAACAATGACTTTAAAACATATTTTCACATTCATTCACACTCCTCCTATAGAGTTATCGGGTGGGTCTATGACATCCGCTTTATGAATGTGGACTGCAATTACTAACTCATTTGTAACCAATTAATGTGGCATAATTTACTCTGGGTGACTTCTGAGACTATACCAGAAAAGACCATGCAGCTTCCCCTGGATCTCTTGAGCTGCTTGCTCTGTGGGAAGCCAAACATCATGTAAGAAGTCTGATAACCCTGAGTCCCCCATGTTAGCTGGTGAGGCTGTGTAAGTGCTTTAGTTGATGACCACAGTTGAGCCCCATCAATAGCTGGCTATGTTAAGTGAGCTTTCTTGGATGTCCAGCCCAGACTAACCTTCAGATGACTGCAAGACCAGCTAACAACTGACTGCACCTACATGAAAAATCCCAAGTCAGAAATATCCACCCAACCCCTTCCCAAATTCTTGACCCCAAAAGATCATAATGGTTTCAATCCATTAAATTTTAGAGTAATTATTCTATATCCCTCAAAGAAATCTGTGATTAGCTTAAAGGAGACATTCTTATTAGGATTTCCCAATAGATGCCAGGCTGGGGGTGATTGGTGTGCTTGGATGCTTGAAAAATCCCAGTGTTTCAAGGAGAAGGGTTCGGTTGTTGGTACTGGTATTCTGTGTCTCCAAGGTAAGGTCCTGCTGATCTTTGGACCAGATCAACTAAGAACTTTCTAAGAGTTTGATATGCTTCACCACACTTCCTAAAATCAGGGCATATTTGTACAGTTGCAGAAACCATTTTTTCTAAGTCATGTCATTTAAATCCAACGTTAAGGTTTTAGGCACAATTTTTTATTGTGCCACCAGAGCCAACTTGCTATATAATCCACAAGTTATATTAAAATGATGAAACATCACAGAAGTGTGTCACACTTTGCCACTTGAGTATATGACAAGCTGTTATCCACCAAGCCCATGAAGGGAGGGTCTGTGGGTAGCTGGTCTGGCCATAGTCCACAACAAACATCAGGTTCAGAAAGACGTAATTTCACATATATTTTACATTTTCTTATAACATTTTGGCACCATATTTGAAAAAACGACCTGAGATTTCTTCTTCCTGGTTTGCACATTGATCCATCACTAATTCACTTACATCCTTACTCATTCAGTCACTCAACAAACGTTTACTGAGCACCTATGCCAAGACCAAAAACCTACTTCTTAATACTTCCTATGCTCTTGAGTAATAAGAATTTTACTTAAACATTTCTGGATGCTCAAAAGCATGCATTTCCATTCAATTGGAAGGATACAAAAAAACACTAGTAGCTGCCATTGGTTGTTTTGGGAGAAAGTAAGTGGGATTCCTGTTTATGCTACAGATTCGATGTTTTCAAAAGGCAACTGACTTTTAACTCTTCTTCGCAATCATTTTCTCTTTTCACATTTAACCTTCTTTCCCTTTTTTTCCTCCTTAGCAGCTAGTAAACCAAATTAACCTTCTTTCCCTTTTTTTCCTCCTTAGCAGCTAGTAAACCAAATAAACTGAGATGGCCTCAAGTTCTCTTTCACTGTCAGATACCAGTAAATGCGAAGTCCTGCCTTCAAGTTTACAAATCGGCCTGCACCTGAGCCCACCCATCGCACTGCCCTCTTTTTGTTACAGCAAGTTCCGTATCCTTTCCCTTTCTGAGGCTCATCCCCCCGCTGATGCTCTGGTCTTGTCATTTTTTAAAAAATTATTGATTAGAGAGAGAGAGAGAAACACCGATGCAAGAGGGACACATTGATCTGTGCCTCCTACATGTGCCCCAGCTGGGGATCTTACTGCAACCCAGGCATGTGCTCTGACTGGGAATCGAATCCACGACCTTGCGGTGCACAGGACGGCACTCCAACCAACTGAGCCACACCGGCCAAGGCTGGCCTTATGTTTTTCACTCAGCATGATCCTTGCGCTCGCTATTAACCATGTCATGCCTGTCTTGTATGCCCAATGTCTTATTCATTGGCTCATCCTACTGGTGTTTAACTTTTGTCATGTTGTTGCCTTGTTAATAAATAAAAATTAAACCATATTTATCTCATTTTCCATCCTATTGCTTCCCCCCTCCCTCTCTTTGTCTTTCTCTCTCTCTCTCTGTCACACACACAAACTCCAAATATGTTATTTCCTCACTCATAGTCTTCATTTCCTTCACCTCCTGTAAACTCCTTATATTTCTCTAGCCTGGTTAGATGCTGTGAAATTTATCTTTTCAGTAAAGTTACTACTGACCTCCATTTTTCCTGGATAATGACAATTGTGCCCCATTGACTTTTGCATCCCCTCTTTCCCCCTCTGTAAGCCTTTTTTCCACATTGAAGCTAGAATGATAGTTTTAAAAATGTAAATCACACAGCATGCTAATGCTGCTTAAAACATTAGGGTCAATCTGCTGCTTTTAGAATAGGGTTGAAAATCTTTGGGTTTACAAGGTCCTCTATATTCTGCTGCCTGCCAACATTTCAGCCTCACCCCTCTCTAGTCCCCACCCGCCTCCTCCCCTAAGCTCTAGGTATATTGCACTTCCTTTAATGCAACATGCTCTTCTTTACTTTGAGCCTTCCCACGTATTATTTTTTCCTACTTAAAAGTCTTCTATTCTCTTTAAGTTTTACCTTAGACATTTTTTTTTTTCTAATCATCATTAGGGGATATTTTTTCCATTGTTTTTCAGAGAGAGTGGAAGGGGGAGAGAGAGAGAGAGAGAGAGAGAGAAATGTCAGTGTGAGAGAGATACATCGATTGGTTGTCTCCCTCACTGAGATCGAGCCTGCAACCAAGGTATGTGCCCTTGGCCAGAATTGAACCCGGAACCCTTCAGTTTGTGGGCCAATGCTCTAATCACTGAGCAAAACCATGTAGGGTGACATTAATTCTTATGAAAGCACACTCTAGCTTTCAAAGCTGGTGTTTGATGCCCTTCCAGTGGCTTTCCATCTCACCCTACATTTCTTTCACATAGCACATATATCACTGTATTTAATTACTTCATTTGTTCGTGGTTCCCATTAGACTGTAAACCCCTTTACTGCTCAAGAATCCAGGACTAATGTTTAGATAAGTGAAAGAATAAATCATGCTATACCCAAATAATAAATTTCTAATGGACTAAATATTTAAATTTACAAAACAAATTTGCTAAACAACTAATGAAGAATAAATATCTATTTTGTTTTGTCAAGGGAAAGCCTATCAAAGCTTACAGCAAAGGTATATATTATTAATAAAATGATTGATAGATCAATCAGCATAAAAAAGCAAATATGTTAGAGTAATACACCACCGTAAACAACATTGGAAGCCAGATCACAAGTTGGGGGAAAATAATTGCAAGATATATAAAACAAGTGGTAAATATCCGTAAAATGTAAAAGCTCTTAAGTATCAATATGAGAAAAAGAGATCCTTCACTAGAAAAGCACATCACAACATGAAGATGTATATTACAGAAGAAGAAACACATATGGCAGATAAATGTACGCAGTCAATGCCAGCAAATGCCTACTGAGTGCATATAATTACGTCAAGCATGTTCTAAGAACTTTAAAGTGTTAATTTATTAACCCTCAAAACAAACTAATAAGGTAGATGCTATTAGAATCTTCTTATCTCATAGATGAGGATTTTCTAAGAGTTCTAAGTTGAAAATAATTTCTTCAGTCAAAAAATTAATATTGTAAAATGTAAGAAATAATATGATAAAAGTAGTAGTATAAAATTAATAAGATAAAATTTAAGATTTGATTTCTGGTTTTGATAGTTTTAATGTATTTTCATTAGGTTTTGACATCTCTTCTATAAAGCTGATCTGCAGAAACATATCTCACAAAACTATTGTGAGAATTAAAGTATTGAATAAAGCACCAGGTGCATGAAAAATGAACAACAAAACAGTAAATTTCCACTTTCCTGGTGCTTGAGAGGTCTTGGCATAATAGCTAAATTTGTTCAACCACTTTCTAAAATTTCCATAGTCAGGAGAATTAGGGAATAAGCCAGGGACTATTGTGATGTTGAGTGTACAAATACTGAAACTGCTGGGGATCTGGGCAGGTGTTGCTCCCAATACAGGCAATCAGTAATTCAAATTACACTGCCTAACATACGGTTCGCACATGGAGGTTTGATGCACGTGAAAGTCAATTTCAAAGGAGTTTAACCTGGAGGGTGCTGAAAGGTAGCATGAATTTTCAGTGAGCAGAGCTAGTCAGAGAAAAATAGGTGGTTGTTTTTGTTCTAGGCGATGAGCTTAACTTGGAGTATGTTTTCAATGAGCGCCTTAGGCTCTGTGTGGAGATGGTCATTCTTCTCAGAAGGAGATGCTTGCAAAACGTCTCCCAAAACATCTGGAGTTCAAGACACTGACCCAGTCCCAACAGATTAGAGAGTTAGATTAATCAGAAATCTAACACCATTTTAGGGTAACCAAACATGGCAGGGTTACAAGTAGGTTCCAGTGAGTCATGTACATTGGGAACGAGCTTTAGATCTCACTGATAGAGAAAGGATCCTTGGTTTGGAAGCTAGCATGGCTAGGTCTCTCAAATCACATATTGTGGCCTGTAGTCTACATTCCACCTAATAGATACATCTGTTACATCTGACAGATATATTGTGCTTGGCTTACACGGTTTAACAAAATTAAAAACTTAGTTCCACTATTTGAACATTGGGAGATTTCAGAGTGAAATTTGGATTTTGGCTCTTTATGAAACATGGAAAAAACTGATAATACTGGGGCTATCCTTCTGTATAGCAAAAGCTAGCTTGAGCTGAATAACTGCTGCCCCCCTTAGAGGGCATGAGGACTGCAGTTGTCCATGCTCCTCACTTTCCCTACCTAGCCTGCTTCACTCACAGTCATTACCTGTCTGGCTCTTCAGTGATTCATTTACAATCTCTGCTAGTTCATAGTGCTGCCTGCTATCTAGGGAAGTCAAAAGCTGTTAAGACGGATGTATGTGTATATCAGGCTGCTAATGTAGTACTCTTTGGTCTAATCACACAATTTCAAACCAAAGGGTTAAATGGAGACACAGTTTGCAGGAATGAAAACTCCTCTGGCTTACTGTTCTCCCATGTGTGTAAGAAGTGGTAGACAAGCCATCAACCTGAAATTAGGAGCTCATTAAAAGTTTTAATTAAAAAAAAAAGCATTCTGCTCTCCCACATTCAGGAATCTGTCAGTGGAAACAATAACTAACAGAGAAAGGAACTTAGAAGTTAGCTATAAGTATGAAAGTAACTTACATGCAATATGTGAATAACGTTTGAACTCACTAGGCCTCAATTTTCCATTACGTAAATAAAGGCATTTGAAATTGAGATACTCCAAGAGCCATTTCACCTCCCCCATTCTATTATTCCTTGCAAAGTCTTGCTATCCTTAATTATGACTTACCATATTCTCAACAGTGTCTAGCATCCTAGCTCTTAAAAGAGGATATATGGAGATGATTCTATATCAAACCATTACAGTGGCTTTCTGATCTGTTTTCCTGTTCAAAGACTAACAACATCACTAAAGCAAGCTCTTCATCTGGGGATCTGAGTCTATAGCTTCCAATAAAGAAATCCATGAAATTTAGGAGATATTTTTCAGCATTAGTTTCCGATGTCAAATAGCAAGACCTGCTTCAGCGCTTATTTTATATGTGTGGTAAATCAGCTTTTCTAACCAGGTAGTTTCCATCAGAGTTGTTTGTTAACATTTTTTCTTTGCACTGTACTCAAAATTTTCTATCGTGGCAAGGGGAACAAAGTGTTGCTTAGGTTGTGTTTGTTTATCATAAATGTGCTGACAGCCGTAATTTCTGTGTGGCCTTTTTCAAAGCACTATTTTTGTTACAGAAAGAAAATATACATTTAATGCTCTCTAGATGAAACTTTTGCTCCAAATCTACACCAGAGGTAATTTAAGATGTGTTACCCAAGGTCTAACGTTATGTATGACCTCCCTAGTAGGCAATATAGTTGGACTTAGGCATCAGGCAACTTCCAGCATTCAAATCCAGCTCTATCCTTTCTTAGAGGTATATAATTTTACACATTACTCCATAGCTCTGAGACGTTTTCCCTATTGTGAATTAGAGCAATGTAAAATACAGTAGCTGATTCATAATATATTATATTAAAGTGTTTAGCTCAGGACACTGGTAGTTAATAACAATGCTGATAATATTGCTACTAATACAAAATTATACACACTTATAAATAATTTTACTTGTAATAATTTTACTTGTAATAATTTTCATCAACAGATGTGCCCAATATATAAAGCCACCTCCTTTAGTACTCTTTAGTCCATAGGGGAACTAAAAAATGAAATGCATCTGCTTCAACTTTCCTTAGACAAGTCCATGACATATGGCACCTTGCTATTCAAAAGTCTCCAGTGGTCAGTCTAAATTAGAAATTATGCTAATCAGATCATCTTGCATAGTAAATACACCTATGACAAGGATGAATAAAACTGATGATTATTATTGACCAAACACTACTGACTCTGAATGAAATGGGGGGAAAAATAAACAAATAGGGGAGGAAACAGTTTAGTATAGCTTCAGTAAATTTACCTTGAACATAGAATCTGGCTCAATACTCCTTTTTAATTTATCTGAAGATTTTCAGAAATTTTGCTTCTGTACTTTTAAAATAATTTTTAAATTATAGAATTTCTTTACATACTTATAACCTGACTTTTAAAGATTTTCATCTTAAATTTATATATTTCTTGATGCTATAATATTCAATACACTGTAATTATTAAAGTTCTAAAAATGAAACTTTTATATTGCTCTTCTAAATCAATCTAGTCATCTAAATACTTATGGAGTTCACATCACCCTTGATTTGTTTAAAAACATACAAACTGGTTTTTCTCAATCAGACAGATAGGTTAGAGTCCTTTCCTTTCTTGAACTCATATTTCCATTCCATGTCCAAACAGAACGTTATTTCTAAGTAATGTTTTTGATCATTACTCTGTAGGACAGTTTTGTGTATCAATTAATCTTAACTTTTAGAAGTTCTGGTAATTATGTTTTTATTATTTTTTCATTTTGATTGAGCTATGCTGCAATTATTATTAGTGTAGAATTTATCAAAATAATATAATATGACCCAGATTTTAATTAATCACAAGTATGTATAGTAAAATATTATTGAAATTATATTTCTTAATAATTAATTTACTTAATATTAATAAGTAATTATTGCTATATTGATACAAATTTTAATATTAAATTAATTCAAATATTTCTATATTCATATATGAAAACTCATTAATGTAAATAAGTGAATCAAAATTTGAAGGTGTTTTTACAAAAAAAAAAATGTGTCCCTTAATTCTTAAAACTCCTTTCATGATGTGAAAAGCCACATTGTGATCCAGCATCAAAAATAAATTTTAGTAATCTACCACTTACACATTAATTAGGTCTTCCTGCAATTTTTACACAACAAAGAATTACAAACAATATAGCTAGCATAATGACTTATTTTTCAGTTAAAAGTAAACTAAAAGTGTTATAGAAAGGTGTCAAATGACTATTTAGTGCATTATACTCTTTTACTTGGAGATATGTTGTTTAATATAATCAATACAAAAGTTTTGCAAAAATTTAAATGATAAATTTAAATATATCTTTGCCAATAATTTTTTAAATAACATGGTTCTACCTTAATGTGCACTTTAAGTGCACTCTGTATCTTCAGACACAGCTGATAGAAGAATGGAAAAGAGGACTTACCGGCTTTTCTTTATTTTCCAGAATTGTGTAAATGCTGAATGAGGAAAAAATTGGTATTACAGTACTCCTGATATTTTGTATGTATAGTCTCTGCTTTGCATGTTCTTGTTTCCTTAATTCTTTCTTTTTTAATATGTCTTTATTGATTTCAGAGAGAGGAAAGGAAAGGAAGAGAGAGGTAGAAACATCAATGAGAGAGTCGTCACTGATTGGCTGCCTCCTGCACGTCCCCGACTGGGGATTGAGCCCCTAACCTGGGCATGTGCCCTGACTGGGAATCAAACCTCAATCTCCTGGATTCTAGGTCGATGCTCAACCACTGAGCCACGCCCGGCCAGGCTGTTTCCTTAATTCTTTACCAGCAATCCAAGGTTGTAAAATATAAATTATTCATACTGCCCACTCTACAGCATGTCTTTATAATATCCCAACATAGAACATAATACATAGTTTTTATTAACACATGTCAACCCTAAGCATAAATCTGTATAAGACAGCCAATAGACCTGCCTTGAAATGTCCAGTTTACACAAAAAAATATGAGACATAAAATTAAACAAGAAACTATGGCCTATAAAAAGAAGAAAACAATTAATAGAAAGTGTCCCTGGTGAAACTTGAATGTTGGACTTACTAGACAAAGACTTTCAATCAGCTATTTCAAATATGTTCACAGAACTAAAGGAAACCACATCTTAAGAACTAAATAAAAGTAGGAGAATTATTTCTAATTAAATTTAGAATATTAATAAGAATATATAAATTATAGAAAAGAGCCAAATAGAAATTCTAAAGTTGAAAACTTCAGGGAATAAAATAGTTTATTAGAGGACTCATTAAAATTAGAGGAGCTCAGCAGCTGATTTCAGTAAGCAATAGAGTTACTGAACTCTAAAATGGGTCAATTGAGATTATCTATTTAGACAATGGAAAGAAAAAAGAATGAAGAAAAATGAGACTCTTAGAGATCTGTGGGACACCATCAAGTATGTCACCTTACTCATGAAAATCTCAAAAGAGGAGACAAAAGGGCAGGTGAAAAGTGTTAATAAAAAAAAAAAAAAACTTAAAAAACCATTGAGCCCAGCTGAGCATGGCTCAGCAGTTGAGCATTAACCTAAGATCCAGGACATCCCGGTTCAATTCCCAGTCAGGGCACATACCCAGGTTTCAGGCTCGATCCCCAGTCAGGGGTGTGCAGGAGGCAGCTGATCAATGATGACTCTCTCATCATTGATGTTCCTATCTTTCTCCCTTCCTCTTCCTTCCTCTCTGAAATCAATAAAGAAATATTAAAAATAAATAAATAAAACCACTGATTTATACATCCAAGATGCTCATGAACTCACAATAGGATAAACTCAGAGATCCACACCTAAACACACCATAAAGAATATCTCTCAGTGAAAAGCTATAGAGATTTATTTTTAATTTCTAAAAATATTAATACAGAAAGTTATTTTTTATGATGAAGGGTCTAAACACATTTAATAAATAAGGCAAAATGGTGCTGATAGTTGTGGTAGAATATCAGAGCCAGAATTTAATTTTAAGGATAATAACAGATATGACTTATGTTGTTTAATTTCTCCATTTTTTTTCTCTATTTTGTTCTTATTTATTAAAGTATGCATTAAAGTGGCACAATAGATGTGAAAGAAAATAGGAAAAGGTCACCAGAATAGCAGCCTCATAAAATTTCAGATGGGATTTGATCACCAAGAAATTGTAATTCAGATACTGATGTTAAACAAGAAAATTTGGCATTCTTCTCTCATGACACACTGTGACATTTACAATTACTTAATAAGTTTGGATATGTAAGGTCAGCCTTCAAGAGAATGTTTATGTCCTCCTTGGTACTCCTCTTAAGTGTGAGCAATGTTAGATGAATATTAATTCTTTGAGTTGAACTGCCTATTCTCAAAGATAGGCTTTATTCAAATATGAGAAGTGAGGCCAGATACAAAATTCAAGAAACATTTTGAGCATGTGCTGATTACTTTGGTGTAAAAGATAGAAAAAAATCTCAATTCTAATAGAGATTACATTCTAGTGGGGAAGACAAAGCATAAACATATACTAATTTTTATGAATAAATAAGATAATTTCAGGTGTAAGCAAGTAGAACTAGATACATGATGTGTGGTACTCAAAAAAAAAAAAATTCAGAATACTTGATTAAATATTATCAATAATTTCAAGACACCAACAGATAAAGCATAAACCAAGTAAGAAGCCCCTTTATTCATAGGTCCTTGTGTAACTGCATAGATTGCAGGCCCATAAAGCCAGACCTAGAGGTAAATGCTAAAAAGTTATTTAGACAGGTTGGGTAAAATTAGATGAGTTGGTTAAAGAAAAAATTAGATGAGTTGGTTAAAGAAAAACTGTTGAAGTTTAAATGGTTTAAATTAAGTTAAAATTACATGTTTAAGTTAAAAATACAACTCTATCCAAATAACTGTATATACTGAGTGTTTTTACAAAGTAGGTTATGGTATACGCAACTAGCAAGACATAGTTTAAACACATGGTCTCATAAAATTAATAAGATATTGCATTTTTTTGGAGGAATAAACTTGGCTTCTGAATTTAGTAATTTCTGAGTTCCCTTTTAAAGCTTAGCATTTGAACTTGTTTTGAGGATAAAATAAGATGACCTTAATACATAATTCTTAGCACAGTGTCAAGAAAATAATAAAAATTCAAAAATGCTAATTATTAGCAAAGCAAGTGTCATCAATGCTGTTTAACTTCTTATAAATTTTCTGTTCTCAGGAAAATTTTTACTTCCTTCTACCAGTTTTTCTATAAAGATATGTTTAAGTATTTTAAGTGTTCATAGTCAGTCATCAAATCCTCCCTGGCATTTAAAAAACTGACAAAACAAACAAACAAAAAATTTCATTACTACATTCTTTCTGCTTGTTTTTGGTAATTAAAAATCACTGATATTATAGAATTCTCAATTAGCATAATTAGCTACCTCTTCTCTGAAAGAAGTCACTTGTTCACCTAGTAGATACAGTTGTGTGAGATATGTTGATATATCTCTTCTAACATGAGTGATTAGTTGTTACAGTTTCACCCTTTGTACAACCAAAAAGCAATGCTCAATGCCAAATGGGCCTTTGGATTTTGGAGGCAACATATTCCTCATTTGAGTGTGCTACTCTGGCCTGCTTACTGAATGACCCTAAAAACTGCTGGTTTTGAGTGGACTCAAAAGAGAAGGACCAGTGGCAAGATGTCATGCAAGTTGCTCTGCCACTTAGGCCAAAGAATCCAGTAAATCTGATGGTTCTTGAAGTGTCCTTGGCATATCAAGATGCAGTTTGGGGCCTTTGACAGGCCTCTGTACCTGAATCACAGCTCAGACTCAGATTTTGGTGAAAAGCAATGCCATCCTTGGTGGATAACTACTCTCCTTTTAAGAAACAGTTTTGATTTGCTACTGGGTCTTATTAGAGACTGAATGCTTAATCATGGGCCACCAAGTTATTATGTGACTTGAACTTTCCGTTATGAACTGGTTATTGTCTGATTCACTAAACATAAAATTGGGTGTACATAGCACCACTGTATTACACAAGATTAGGCTTGAGCAGGCAGTGAAAGCATGAGTAGATTACATGAGGAAGTGGCTTAAATGCCATTGCATTTACTCTTGCTACATTACGTTTTCTATCTCCACCTCCTTCTCTGGCCCCATAGGGAGTTACCTACTACCGCTCAACTGAGGGAGAGAACCCTTGGGCCTAATTTATAGATGGTTCTATACAATAGCCATGCACCTGAATGTGACCAGCTGTAACACTATAGCTTCTTTCTGGGACGTCCCTGAAGGACAGTGGTGAGGTGAAATCCTCCATTGGGCAGAACTTTGAGCATATGCCTTGTGCCTTTTGCTTGGAAGAAAAAAATGGCCAACGTGCAAGTCTATACTGCTTAGTGAGCTGTTATTAATGGTTTGGCTGGATAGCAATGGGCTTAGAAGAAATATGATTGGAAAATTTGTAACAAGGAGGCCTATGGTGAGTTTGTGGATAGGCCTATCTTCATAAGCAAAAAGAAGTAAAGATATTTGTGTCCCGTGTGAATGTTCACCACAGAGTGATCTCAGCAGAGAAAGACTTTAACGAACAAGTGGATAAGATGAAGATAACCCTTTCTGTAGATATGAGTCAGGATCTTTCCCCAGCCACCCTGTCATCACCCAATTGGCTCATGAATAAAATGGCCATGGTGGCTGGGAAGGACGTTATGCATGGCCTCAGCAACATAGACTTATACTCACCAAGGCTGACTGGCTATGCCCACTTTTGAATGATTAATCTGCCAATGGCAGAGACCAACAGTGAGCCCCTAAAGTGGCACTATTACCTGGAATAATCAGTCATCTAGTTGCAGGCAAGTGGGTTACATTGGGAGTCTTCCATCTTGTAAAAAAAAAAACACATTTTGTTCTTACCAGGATAGAAATACACCCTAAATACAAAGTTTCTGTACCTGAATGCAATGCTACTGGAAAACTACCATCAGTGCACTTACATAATGCCTTATCCACCATCATAGTATCCCACACAGCATTGCTTCTGATCAAGGACCTCCCTTCATACAAAATGAAGTGTGGCAGAGGGCTCAGGCTCATGGAATTCATTGGCCTTATCTTGTTTCCTAACACCCTGAAGCAGATGGCTTGATAAAATGATGTTATGTCCATGTGAAGGCTCAGTTTTAGTGCCATCCAGGTGGAAATACCTTGCAGATCTAGAACAATGTCTTCTCAGAGACTGTATATGCTATAAATCAGTGTCTAATATATTGTACTCTTTCCCTCATTGACAAGATTCATAGGATCAGGAATCAAGCAGTGGATGGAGTGACACCACCCACTATTACTCTTACTGACCCACAAGCAAAATCTTTGCTTCTTTTCCTTACAACCTTATGCTCTGCTGGCCTAGAGGTCTTAATTTCAAAGGAAGGAAAGCTTCCATCCGTAGACACAGAATGATTTCATTGATTTGGAAATAAAACTGCCTCAGGCCACTTCGAGTTCTTCATGACTCTGACTCAGCAGGTGAAGAAGGGAGGTACCATGCTGGCCGGTATAATTAATCCTGAGTGCCAAGAGAAAATGAACAGCTACGACACAATGGTGGTAAGGGAGGGTATGCCTGATATACAGGAGAATCCTTAGGGTGTATTTTAGTGCTATCAGATCCTGTGATAAAGTTAGTTGGAAACTAACCCAAAGAAGGAAGGATTGCTAATGACCCAGACTCTTCAGGAATGAAGGTTTGGGTCACCTCAAAGGACCATAGTTGAGGCACTTGCTGAGGGCAAAGGGAACAAGTGGTAGTGCAAGAGTGCAGTTATAACCTATGGCCATGTGATATGTCACAGAAATGAGAGCTGTATTATTTTGAGTGTTTCTCAGTTATTTTTTTATGAACATGCTTGCATATGTGTGTATATGTATATAGTATATGCATTAGGCAAATTATTTAATCAACATGCTCTTCCTACTTCTTCCAGCTAAGTAATTCTACTTTTCATAGCATGCAGTGGCTTTTTCATTCTCTTTTTAAAGCAAACAACAAGCTGATTTTTAAAAATTATTTTGCTTGTGGGAGGGATTAAACATTTTTAAAAATTATCATATAGAATTTAGAAAAAAATTCTATTTTTTTTCTTTTGCCCCAACTACTGCTTACAATGTGTAGGTATGTTTACATCTATTGGCTCATGGACTGTGAAAAACTTCACTGACACCTGAGCCTTTTGAGGACAATAACTTCTGGATTTTTAAAATCATGGTTAAGGAAGAGGCAAGACTCACATGTCCCTGATGGGGATTTTAGATTTTCACAACTTAGAGGGGATATTTAAACTTCACAAATATTGACAGAAGAGGTTTTAACATCACATCAGAAAGTGCCCATTTTGAGCTGAGTCTTTGGGCCCTGAAACCACAGCCAGGGGACTAGAAGGTGAGGACATGGGACCAGGGCAGAGATAAATATTGCTGCCTCTTGGAATTCCCTGAACATAGAGGGTTGTCAACACTAGCTGAATGTCCCCTTCCATGGCGAGTAGTGATGAAGGCCAAGAAGCAAGCTGCTGTGGATGCAGCACACTGTTTTAAAGGTCCAGACAATCACTACTAGCATGCTTCCTTGATGTGATTTTTTAAAAATGTAATTAAGGTACTAATGCATCATGGGTAATCCTTAACTAGAATTGCCCTGGGAATGTAGGCCTGTGGGGCTGCTCCTGAAGTGCTAGCAATGCTTTTTTGGAAAGAGGTCTCTTTTCCATTTCCCCCCTTGATCTAGAAGAATCACCAAACTGAGAATATCAGGGTTTGCAGGGCTGAAATGATCATGCTTTTTAATTCTCACCAACAAAAACCATCTGGGCTCACTTTGTGAACACGAGCTCACAATTGCACCTTAGTAGTCATTGCTTTCTTCAAATATGGGTGAATCGGGGCATATGAAAATGTGTTTTAGTTCTTCAGTAGGGAATCTCTAGTGATTGAAACTGACATGATATGTTACAAGTGAAAATACTCAAGACTAGGCATGTAAATTATTAAGAGCAGAAATCTGTGACTCACTTTCCAAGTCTATTCTTTTCTAGCACTTCAAAATACGGCATATTCTACCAATCCAACAGTGCTTGACATTTGTCATTAGATTTTGAAAGAATTGCCATGGGCAAGACTTTTTTTTTTCCTTAATATATTTTCCTCACATGGTTTTTCCTAATGGTAACATGAACTATTGTCTCTAGAAACTTGCATTGCTTCCAAATGAATGTGACCTTTCTATAAGCCTTCAGGAAAACCTGAATAAAAGCATTTTATCTTTGTACCTTGCTGTTCTCTGTACCTTACTAAAACAACACAAAAGCTGAGAACTTTTATTTAACACCTA